>NW_028125241.1:0-166000 GCF_965194825.1 Balaenoptera physalus
CCATAAGTTTTTTTATTGATGGTATGATAGTGTTTCTCTGTGTAAATATCTTTGTTTGTATCATTTTTTAGGTAACCCCTATATGTGATATGATAGGATATGTGTCTTTCGCTTTCTCACTTACTCCAAGTTGCGTGATTACTTCTAGACTCATCTATGGTGCTGCAAATGGCATTGTTTCATTTTTTCACTAACTCATATTCCATCTGTACAGGTAGCAGTTCTTTTTTGTCCTCCCATCTGTCGGTGGACTTTTTGGTTACTTCCATATCTTGGCTATTGTAACACTATGCAATGCCGATTTGCGTGGCTGTGTCCTTCCAATTCTGTCTTCTTAGTTTATAGGTCCAGGAATAGGTCTGCTGGATCTTATGGTTCCTCAATGTTTACCATTTAAAGGCACCTCTGTTCTGTTCTCCTTAGTGGCTCTTTTCAGGTTACGTCCCACTTAAAGTGGAGCGTATGTATATCTTCCCAGCACCTTCAGCATTTATTCTTTGTAGTTTTTGCTGATGGTTATTCTGAGTGGTGTGAGCTCATACCAGTTTGTGGATGAATTTGCATGTGTCTCATAATGTGTAGAAATTGAGCTTTAAGACATGTCCTTTTTATTTTTCCAGCTGTGATTAGAGCTTATTTCTTCAAAGTGTTTTCTTAAAGTATGTGTCACCATTTGAAATATTTTGGCCATTATCTCCCTCAAGACATTTTGAGGGCAGGTTTCATTTACAGCCCTGCAGTACTTGTTCATATGAAGTGACCATTAGCTCAGGCTTTAAACCTGCTTTTGCAGGTAACGGCCAGAGAGCGGCTGCCTTTCTACGTTCCCCATGTTGGTACTAGGGAAACAGACCTATCGGCCAGTGGTGTTCTTCCGTTATAAATTAGAGTGCAATGTGCCCGGATAAACCCACAAATGTTGATGTCTCCTTGCTTTTGTTTGTTTTTAAATTGAATTTATATTTATTATTAGAGTAATATAACATTGTGTACGTGGACCACTTCTTCTTGGTGCATTCCTCAGTTGATGGACATTTTCATTGCTTCCAAGTGCTGGCTATGGTAAATCTTGCTGGCGTACAGGTTTGCCAGCCTGTGACTTTTTGATTCTCATTTCCTCAGGTGATAGGCCAAGCAGTGGTTGTGATTGATTGACTGGTAGCTCAATGTTTCCCTTTTCAAAGCACCTACACTGTGTTTTCATTAGTGGCTCTTACATGCCCCCCCTTACAACCGAGGGTACGCATTTCTCCACACTCCCTTCACCATTGATTTTTTGCAGCATTTTTCCTAATGGCCATTCTGACTGCTGTGAGCTGATAGGTTTTTGTAATATGGGTATGCATGTCATTAAAATTCTTAAAATTCATCATATTCCTACGCCTTTTTCTTTTCTCTTAAAAGAAAAAACCGTGAGTACAATATAGCTCTTGAAATTGTTGTCTTCGAAGGTTGCCCTCTTCTGAATTTTTTGGTTGATTTTTGACCCCAGAAATTTTCTGGAAGTCAGGTGCCATTTACAGAACTGCAAGTTGGTGAAAATTTAGTGACCGTTTGCAGTGGGTTCAAAGCTGCTGTTGTGGGAAACGGACACAAGGAGGTAGCATTTCTCCATTCCCCAATCTGGGTACTAGGGCAGCAGAGCCTTTCTGGAAGTCATTGTCCTAGGTTGTAAATTAGAATGGAATTTGCCAGGAGAAAACCCCATAAGTTTATGTCTCATTACTTCTTCTTGGTTTTTAAAATGTTTTTAATCTGGGTAAAGCTTAGAATATTGTTTATCCTAGGTGTACACAATCTGGTTCATTTGTACATTATGTATGTCTATTAATGTACAGATCCTCTTCCCATGTGAAATATTACAGTGTTCCATCGACCTCCCTTGCTATATGTTCGGTCTTTTTGATACGTATATATAATATGTATTTGTATATGTATAGTAACACTAATCTTCATTTCTCAATTTCCCCCTTCTTTCCTTTTGGATGAGCATAGTTTGTTTTCTAAGCCTGTGAGTGTCTTTCTCTTTGGAAATATGTTCATCTGTGTCAGTTATAAGATAATGCCATAAGTGATAATATAGGATATATGTCTTTTGCTTTCCAACCTACTTCCTGTTTTGTGATTATCTCCAGGGTCATGTATGGTGCCTCAAAGAGCAGTGCTTCAATGTTTTCCATGGCTAATATTCCATTGTGTACATGGACCACTTCTTCTTGGTGCATTCCTCTGTTGATGGACATTTTCGTTGCTTCCAAGCGTTGCCTATGGTAAATATTGCTGGAGTGCAGGATTGCCAGCCTGTGATTTTTGATTTTCATTTTCTCAGGTGATAGACCCAGCAGTGGGTATGATTGATTGACTGGTATGGTAGCTCAACGTTTACCTTTTCAAGGCACCTCAATTGTGCTTTCATTAGTGGCTCTTACCAAGTCCCACTTAGAATCGAGGGTATGCATTTCTCCACAATCACGTCAGCATTTATTGTTTGCAGCATTTTTGTTGATGGCCATTCTGACTGCTGTGAGCTGATAGGTTTTTGGAATTTGGGTTTACATGTCTGTAAAAATTCCTACAATTCGTCATTTCTCCACGGCTTTTCCTTTTCTGTTAAAAGAAAAAAGAAAAAAAGTGTTATTATAATATACCTCTTCAAATTTTGTTTTTTGGAAGGTTGCACTCTGGAATTTTTTGGTCGATTTTCGACCTCAGTATTTTTTGGTGGGCAGGTGTCATTTACAGAACAGCAATGGGTGAATATTTAGTGACCTTTTGCAGTGGGTTTAAAGCTGCTCTTGTGGGAAATGGCCACAAGGATGCAGCATTTCTCCATTCCCAAATCTGGGTACTAGGGCAGCAGAGCCGTTCTGGAAGTCGTTTGACTAGGTTGTAAGTTTGAATGGAATGTGCCAGGAAAACCCCCCATAAGTTTATGTCTCATTACTCCTAATTCGTTGTTTTAATTTTTTCATTTGGGGTAATGTTTAGAATGTTGCTTGTCCAAGGTGTACACACTCTGGTTCATCTACATATTCTATATACCTATTTATGTAGAGATCCTCTTCCTTTGTAAATTATTACAGAGTGTTTCGAAAACCTTCCTTGCAATATGGTCGGTCTATTTGATATATGTATATAATATATATTTGTATACATATGGTAATGCTAATCTTCATTTATCCATTCCCCCCACCTTTCCTTTTAGATACGCGTAGTATTTTTTTTAATAAGTCTTTGATTGACTTTCTCTGTGGAAATATGTTCATTTGTGTCAGTTATTAGATTACGCCTATAAGTGATATCGTAGGATATAGGACTTTTGCTTTCCGACTTACCTCACGTTCTGTGATTATCTCCAAGATCATCTATGGTGCCTCAAAGAGCACTGTTTCATTGTTTTCCATGGCTAGTATTCTTTGTGTACATGGACCACTTCTTCTTTATCCTTTCATCTGTTGATGGACATTTTGGTTGCTTCTCTGTCTTGTCTATTGTGAATAAGGCTGCAGTGCAGCTTTTGCAGCCCGAGTCTTCTTCATTCTGGTCTTCTCAGGTGAGAGGCCCATTGGTGCACCTGCTGGATTGAATGGTACCTCAATTTTTCCTTTTAAACGCAGCTCCTTTCTGTTCTCATTATTAGCATTTAACCCTTTTACATCTCACCAGCAGCTAGAGGGTACACAGTTCTTTAAAACCTCTTCAGCATTTATTATTTGTAGACTTTTTGCCAATGGTCATTCGACTGGTGTGAGTTGGAAACTTTTGTAGATTAGATTGCATGAGCCTAATACTTCCTGAGGTTGAGCTTTTATCCATTTTCCTTTCTTTAAAAAGAGAGTGAGTAAAACTAACCTCTGCATACTATCTTCTTGAAAATTTTGCCTGTTTTGATTTTTTTTATCCATTCCCTACCTCAGCACAATTTTGAGGGCAGGTGTCCTTTACAGCCCTGAGTCCTTGTGAATGGTAAGTGACCATTAGCTTTGGGTTAAAAACTGCTCTTGCGGGAATCGGCCACAAGGCGGCAGCATTTCTCCTTTACCAAATCTGGTTACTAGGGCAACAGAGCCTTACTGGAAGTGGTGTTCTAGGTTGTAAATTAGAATGGAATGTGCGAGGACAAAGCCCTTTAAGTGTATGTCTCATTACTTCTTGTTGGTATTTTTAACTTAATTTTTATTTTTTATCACAGCAAACTTGATTACAATGTTTTGTTTGTTCTAGGTGTGCAAGATGGGGTTCTTTCACACATATACATATATCTGTTCTTCTATGGAGCCTTTTCAAATGTAGGTTATGACACAATGTTGAGTAGTCTCCTCTTGGTATTGCGTAGGTCTTTGGTGATTATATATTTCACATGTGTTTGTATCTCTCTGTTAACCTCAATATGGTAATGTATCCAATCCTCACACCTTTCTATTTGGTGAACCATAAGTTTTTTTTATTGATTCTATGATAGTGTTTCTCTGTGGAAATATCATTGTTTGTATCATTTTTTAGGTAACCCCTATATGTGATATGATACGATATGTGTCTTTCGCTTTCTCACTCACTCCAAGTTGCGTGATTACTTCTAGACTCAACTGTGGTGCTGCAAATGGCATTGTTTCATTTTTTCATTAGCTCATATTCCATCTGTACAGGTAGCAGTTCTTCTTGGTCCACCCATCTGTCGGTGGACTTTTTGGTTTCTTCCGTATATTGGCTATTGTAATATTATGCAATGCAGATTTGCCTGCCTGTGTCCTTCCAATCCTGTCTTCTTAGTTTATAGGTCCAGGAATAAGTCTGCTGGATCATATGGTAGCTCAATGTTTACCTTTTAAAGGCACCTCTATTCTGTTCTCCTTAGTGGTTCTTTCCAGGTTACATCCCACTTAAAGTGGAGCGTATGTATTTCTTCCCAGCACCTTCAGGATTTATTCTTTGTAGCTTTTGCTGATGGTTATTCTGAGTGGTGTGAGATGATACCTCTTTGTGGTTGAATTTGCATGTGTCTCATAATGTGTAGAAATTGAGCTTTAAGACATGTCACTTTTATTTTCCCAGCTGTGATTAGAGCTTATTTCTTCAAAGTGTTTTCTTAAAGTATGTGTCACCCTTTGAAATATTTTTACCATTACCTCCCTCAAGACATTTTGAGGGCAGGTTTCATTTACAGCCCTGCAGTACTTGTTCATATGAAGTGACCATTAGCTCAGGCTTTAAACCTGCTTTTGCAGGTAACGGCCAGAGAGCGGCAGCATTTCTACGTTACCCTTGCTGGTACTAGGGAAAGAGACCTACCGGCCAGTGGTGTTCTTCGGTTATAAATTAGAGGGCAAAGTGCCCGGATAAACCCACAAATGTTGATGTCTCCTTGCTTTTGTGTGTTTTTAAATTTAATTTATATTTATTATTAGAGTAATATTCCATTGTGTACGTGGACCACTTCTTCTTGGTGCATTCCTCAGTTGATGGACATTTTCATTGCTTCCAAGTGCTGGCTATGGTAAATCTTGCTGGCGTACAGGTTTGCCAGCCTGTGACTTTTTGATTCTCATTTTCTCAGGTGATAGGCCAAGAAGTGATTGTGATTGATTGACTGGTAGCTCAATGTTTCCCTTTTCAAAGCACCTACATTGTGTTTTCATTAGTGGCTCTTTACATGCCCCCCCTTACAACCGAGGGTACGCATTTCTCCACAATCCCTTCACCATTGATTTTTTGCAGCAGTTTTCCTAATGTCCATTCTGACTGCTGTGAGCTGATAGGTTTATGTAATATGGGTATTCATGTCATTAAAATTTTTAAAATTCATCATAATCCTACGCCTTTTTCTTTTCTCTTAAAAGAAAAAACCGTGAGTACTATATAGCTCTTGAAATTGTCTTCTTCGAAGGTTGCCCTCTTCTGAATTTTTGGGTCGATTTTTGACCCCAGAAATTTTCTGGAGGGCAGGTGCCATTTACAGAACTGCAAGTTGGTGAAAATTTAGTGACATTTTGCAGTGGGTTCAAAGCTACTGTTGTGGGAAACGGCCACAAGGAGGTAGCATTTCTCCTCTCCCCAATCTGGGTACTAAGGCAGCAGAGCCTGTCTGGAAGTCATTGTCCTAGGTTGCAAATTAGAATGGAATTTGCCAGGAGAAATCCCCATAAGTTTATGTCTCATTACTTCTTCTTGGTTTCTAAAATTTTTTTTAATCTGGGTAAAGTTTAGAATACTGTTTGTCCTAGGTGTACACAATCTGGTTCATTTGTACATTATGTATGTCTATTAATGTACAGATCCTCTTCCCATGTAAAATATTAGTGTTCCGTCGCCCTCCCTTGCTATATGTTTGGTATTTTTGATACATGTATATACTATGTATTTGTATATGTATAGGAACACTAATCTTCATTTCTCAATTTCCCTCCTCCTTTCCTTTTCGATGAGCATAGTTTGTTTTCTAAGCCTGAGAGTGTCTTTCTCTTTGGAAATATGTTCATCTGTGTCAGTTATTAGATAATGCCATAAGTGATAATATAGGATATAGGGCTTTTGCTTTCTGACCTACTTCATGTTTTGTGATTATCTCCAGGCTCATGTATGGTGCCTCAAAGAGCAGTGCTTCAATGTTTTCCATGGCTAATATTCCATTGTGTACATGGACCACTTCTTCTTGGTGCATTCCTCTGTTGATGGACATTTTCGTTGCTTCCAAGTGTTGCCTATGGTAAATATTGCTGGAGTGCAGGATTGCCAGCCTGTGATTTTTGATTTTCATTTGCTCAGGTGATAGACCCAGCAGTGGGTATGATTCATTGACTGGTATGGTAGCTCAACGTTTACCTTTTCAAGGAACCTCAATTGTGCTTTCATTAGTGGCTCTTACCACGTCCCCCTTAGAATCGAGGGTACGCATTTCTCCACAATCACGTCAGCATTTATTGTTTGCAGCATTTTTGTTGATGGCCATTCTGACTGGTGTGAGCTGATAGGTTTTTGTAATTTGGGTTTACATGTCTGTAAACATTCCTACAATTCATCATTTTTCCACGCCTTTTTCTTTTCTGTTAAAAGAAAAAAGAAAAAAAGTGTGAGTATAATATATCTCTTCAAATTTTCTTTTTGGAAGGTTGCCCTCTAGAATTTTTTGGGTCGATTTTCGACCTCACTATTTTTTGGAGGGCCGGTGTCATTTACAGACGTGCAATTGGTGAATATTTAGTGACCTTTTGCAGGGGGTTCAAAGCTGCTGTTGTGGGAAACGGCCACAAGAATGCAGCATTTCTCCATTCCCAAATCTGGGTACTAGGGCAGCAGAGCCTTTCTGGAAGTTGTTTGCCTAGGTTTTAAATTTGGATGGAATGTGCCAGGAAAACCCCCCATAAGTTTATGTCTCATTACTCCTAGTTCGTTGTTTTAATTTTTTCAATTGGGGTAATGGTTAGAATGTTGCTTGTCCAAGGTGTACACACTCTAGTTCATCTACATATTCTATATACCTATTTATGTAGAGATCCTCTTCCCGTGTAAATTATTACAGAGTGTTCCATAATCCTTCCTTGCTATATGGTCGGTCTTTTTGATATATGTATATAATATGTATTTGTATACATATGGTAACGCTAATCTTCATTTATCCATTCCCCCCACCTTTCCTTTTAGATAAGAATAGTTCTTTTTTAATAAGTCTGTGATTGACTTTCTCTGTGGAAATATGTTCATTTGTTTCAGTTATTAGATAACGCCTATAAGTGATATCATAGGATATAGGACTTTTGCTTTCCGACTTACCTCATGTTCTGTGATTATCTCCAAGATCATCTATTGTGCCTCAAAGAGCAGTTTTCCAATGTTTTCCATTGCTGGTTTTCATTGTGTACATGGACCATTTCTTCTTTATCCTTTCATCTGTTGATGGACATTTTGGTTGCTTCACTGTCTTGTCTATTGTGAATAAGGCTGCAGTGCAGCTTTCGCAGCCCGGGATTTCTTCATTCTGGTCTTCTCAGGTGAGAGGCCCATTGGTGCACCTGCTGGATTGACTGGTACCTCAATTTTTCCTTTTAAACGCAGCTCTTTCCTGTTCTCATTATTAGCGTTTAACCCTTTTACATTTCACCAGCACCTAGAGGGTACACAGTTCTCTAAAACCTATTCAGCATTTATTGTTTGTAGACTTTTTGCCAATAGTCAGTCCACTGGTGTGAGTTGAAAACTTTTTGTAGATTAGATTGCATGAGTCTAATACTTCCTGAGGTTGAGCTTTTAACCATTTTCCTTTCTTTAAAAAGAGTGAGTAAAACTTAACTCTTCATACTATCTTCGTGAAAATTTTGCCTGTTTTGAATTTTTTTATCCATTCCCTACCTCAGCACAATTTTGAGGGCAGGTGTCCTTTACAGCCCTGAGTCCTTGTGAATGGTAAATGACCATTAGCTGTGGGTTAAATGCTGCCCTTCTGGGAATCGGCCACAAGGCGGCAGCATTTCTCCGTTACCAAATCTGGTTACTAGGGCAACAGAGCCTTACTGGAAGTGGTGTTCTAGGTTGTAAATTAGAATGGCATGTGCGAGGAAAACGCCCTTTAATTTATGTCTCATTACTTCTTGTTGGTATTTTTAACTTAATTTTTATTTTTTATCACAGCAAACTTGATTACAATGTTTTGTTTGTTCTAGGTGTGCAAGATGGGGTTCTTTCACACATATACATATATCTATTCTTCTTTAGATCCTTTTCCCATGTAGGTTATGACACAGTGTTTAGTAGTCTTCTCTTGGTATTGCGTAGGTCTTTGGTGATTATATATTTCACAGGTGTTTGTATCTCTCTGTTAACCTCAATACGGTAATGTATCCAATCCTCACACCTTTCTATTTGGTGAACCATAAGTTTTTTTATTGATGGTATGATAGTGTTTCTCTGTGTAAATATCTTTGTTTGTATCATTTTTTAGGTAACCCCTATATGTGATATGATAGGATATGTGTCTTTCGCTTTCTCACTTACTCCAAGTTGCGTGATTACTTCTAGACTCATCTATGGTGCTGCAAATGGCATTGTTTCATTTTTTCACTAGCTCATATTCCATCTGTACAGGTAGCAGTTCTTTTTTGTCCACCCATCTGTCGGTGGACTTTTTGGTTACTTCCATATCTTGGCTATTGTAACACTATGCAATGCCGATTTGCGTGGCTGTGTCCTTCCAATTCTGTCTTCTTAGTTTATAGGTCCAGGAATAGGTCTGCTGGATCTTATGGTTCCTCAATGTTTACCATTTAAAGGCACCTCTGTTCTGTTCTCCTTAGTGGCTCTTTTCAGGTTACGTCCCACTTAAAGTGGAGCGTATGTATATCTTCCCAGCACCTTCAGCATTTATTCTTTGTAGTTTTTGCTGATGGTTATTCTGAGTGGTGTGAGCTCATACCAGTTTGTGGATGAATTTGCATGTGTCTCATAATGTGTAGAAATTGAGCTTTAAGACATGTCCTTTTTATTTTTCCAGCTGTGATTAGAGCTTATTTCTTCAAAGTGTTTTCTTAAAGTATGTGTCACCATTTGAAATATTTTGGCCATTATCTCCCTCAAGACATTTTGAGGGCAGGTTTCATTTACAGCCCTGCAGTACTTGTTCATATGAAGTGACCATTAGCTCAGGCTTTAAACCTGCTTTTGCAGGTAACGGCCAGAGAGCGGCTGCCTTTCTACGTTCCCCATGTTGGTACTAGGGAAACAGACCTATCGGCCAGTGGTGTTCTTCCGTTATAAATTAGAGTGCAATGTGCCCGGATAAACCCACAAATGTTGATGTCTCCTTGCTTTTGTTTGTTTTTAAATTGAATTTATATTTATTATTAGAGTAATATAACATTGTGTACGTGGACCACTTCTTCTTGGTGCATTCCTCAGTTGATGGACATTTTCATTGCTTCCAAGTGCTGGCTATGGTAAATCTTGCTGGCGTACAGGTTTGCCAGCCTGTGACTTTTTGATTCTCATTTCCTCAGGTGATAGGCCAAGCAGTGGTTGTGATTGATTGACTGGTAGCTCAATGTTTCCCTTTTCAAAGCACCTACACTGTGTTTTCATTAGTGGCTCTTACATGCCCCCCCTTACAACCGAGGGTACGCATTTCTCCACACTCCCTTCACCATTGATTTTTTGCAGCATTTTTCCTAATGGCCATTCTGACTGCTGTGAGCTGATAGGTTTTTGTAATATGGGTATGCATGTCATTAAAATTCTTAAAATTCATCATATTCCTACGCCTTTTTCTTTTCTCTTAAAAGAAAAAACCGTGAGTACAATATAGCTCTTGAAATTGTTGTCTTCGAAGGTTGCCCTCTTCTGAATTTTTTGGTTGATTTTTGACCCCAGAAATTTTCTGGAAGTCAGGTGCCATTTACAGAACTGCAAGTTGGTGAAAATTTAGTGACCGTTTGCAGTGGGTTCAAAGCTGCTGTTGTGGGACACGGACACAAGGAGGTAGCATTTCTCCATTCCCCAATCTGGGTACTAGGGCAGCAGAGCCTTTCTGGAAGTCATTGTCCTAGGTTGTAAATTAGAATGGAATTTGCCAGGAGAAAACCCCATAAGTTTATGTCTCATTACTTCTTCTTGGTTTTTAAAATGTTTTTAATCTGGGTAAAGCTTAGAATATTGTTTATCCTAGGTGTACACAATCTGGTTCATTTGTACATTATGTATGTCTATTAATGTACAGATCCTCTTCCCATGTGAAATATTACAGTGTTCCATCGACCTCCCTTGCTATATGTTCGGTCTTTTTGATACGTATATATAATATGGATTTGTATATGTATAGTAACACTAATCTTCATTTCTCAATTTCCCCCTTCTTTCCTTTTGGATGAGCATAGTTTGTTTTCTAAGCCTGTGAGTGTCTTTCTCTTTGGAAATATGTTCATCTGTGTCAGTTATAAGATAATGCCATAAGTGATAATATAGGATATATGTCTTTTGCTTTCCAACCTACTTCCTGTTTTGTGATTATCTCCAGGGTCATGTATGGTGCCTCAAAGAGCAGTGCTTCAATGTTTTCCATGGCTAATATTCCATTGTGTACATGGACCACTTCTTCTTGGTGCATTCCTCTGTTGATGGACATTTTCGTTGCTTCCAAGCGTTGCCTATGGTAAATATTGCTGGAGTGCAGGATTGCCAGCCTGTGATTTTTGATTTTCATTTTCTCAGGTGATAGACCCAGCAGTGGGTATGATTGATTGACTGGTATGGTAGCTCAACGTTTACCTTTTCAAGGCACCTCAATTGTGCTTTCATTAGTGGCTCTTACCAAGTCCCACTTAGAATCGAGGGTATGCATTTCTCCACAATCACGTCAGCATTTATTGTTTGCAGCATTTTTGTTGATGGCCATTCTGACTGCTGTGAGCTGATAGGTTTTTGGAATTTGGGTTTACATGTCTGTAAAAATTCCTACAATTCGTCATTTCTCCACGGCTTTTCCTTTTCTGTTAAAAGAAAAAAGAAAAAAAGTGTTATTATAATATACCTCTTCAAATTTTGTTTTTTGGAAGGTTGCACTCTAGAATTTTTTGGTCGATTTTCGACCTCAGTATTTTTTGGTGGGCAGGTGTCATTTACAGAACAGCAATGGGTGAATATTTAGTGACCTTTTGCAGTGGGTTTAAAGCTGCTCTTGTGGGAAATGGCCACAAGGATGCAGCATTTCTCCATTCCCAAATCTGGGTACTAGGGCAGCAGAGCCGTTCTGGAAGTCGTTTGACTAGGTTGTAAGTTTGAATGGAATGTGCCAGGAAAACCCCCCTTAAGTTTATGTCTCATTACTCCTAATTCGTTGTTTTAATTTTTTCATTTGGGGTAATGTTTAGAATGTTGCTTGTCCAAGGTGTACACACTCTGGTTCATCTACATATTCTATATACCTATTTATGTAGAGATCCTCTTCCCTTGTAAATTATTACAGAGTGTTTCGAAAACCTTCCTTGCAATATGGTCGGTCTATTTGATATATGTATATAATATATATTTGTATACATATGGTAACGCTAATCTTCATTTATCCATTCCCCCCACCTTTCCTTTTAGATACGCGTAGTATTTTTTTTAATAAGTCTTTGATTGACTTTCTCTGTGGAAATATGTTCATTTGTGTCAGTTATTAGATTACGCCTATAAGTGATATCGTAGGATATAGGACTTTTGCTTTCCGACTTACCTCACGTTCTGTGATTATCTCCAAGATCATCTATGGTGCCTCAAAGAGCACTGTTTCATTGTTTTCCATGGCTAGTATTCTTTGTGTACATGGACCACTTCTTCTTTATCCTTTCATCTGTTGATGGACATTTTGGTTGCTTCTCTGTCTTGTCTATTGTGAATAAGGCTGCAGTGCAGCTTTTGCAGCCCGAGTCTTCTTCATTCTGGTCTTCTCAGGTGAGAGGCCCATTGGTGCACCTGCTGGATTGAATGGTACCTCAATTTTTCCTTTTAAACGCAGCTCCTTTCTGTTCTCATTATTAGCATTTAACCCTTTTACGTCTCACCAGCAGCTAGAGGGTACACAGTTCTCTAAAACCTCTTCAGCATTTATTATTTGTAGACTTTTTGCCAATGGTCATTCGACTGGTGTGAGTTGGAAACTTTTGTAGATTAGATTGCATGAGCCTAATACTTCCTGAGGTTGAGCTTTTATCCATTTTCCTTTCTTTAAAAAGAGAGTGAGTAAAACTAACCTCTGCATACTATCTTCTTGAAAATTTTGCCTGTTTTGATTTTTTTTATCCATTCCCTACCTCAGCACAATTTTGAGGGCAGGTGTCCTTTACAGCCCTGAGTCCTTGTGAATGGTAAGTGACCATTAGCTTTGGGTTAAAAACTGCTCTTGCGGGAATCGGCCACAAGGCGGCAGCATTTCTCCTTTACCAAATCTGGTTACTAGGGCAACAGAGCCTTACTGGAAGTGGTGTTCTAGGTTGTAAATTAGAATGGAATGTGCGAGGACAAAGCCCTTTAAGTGTATGTCTCATTACTTCTTGTTGGTATTTTTAACTTAATTTTTATTTTTTATCACAGCAAACTTGATTACAATGTTTTGTTTGTTCTAGGTGTGCAAGATGGGGTTCTTTCACACATATACATATATCTGTTCTTCTATGGAGCCTTTTCAAATGTAGGTTATGACACAATGTTGAGTAGTCTCCTCTTGGTATTGCGTAGGTCTTTGGTGATTATATATTTCACATGTGTTTGTATCTCTCTGTTAACCTCAATATGGTAATGTATCCAATCCTCACACCTTTCTATTTGGTGAACCATAAGTTTTTTTTATTGATTCTATGATAGTGTTTCTCTGTGGAAATATCATTGTTTGTATCATTTTTTAGGTAACCCCTATATGTGATATGATACGATATGTGTCTTTCGCTTTCTCACTCACTCCAAGTTGCGTGATTACTTCTAGACTCAACTGTGGTGCTGCAAATGGCATTGTTTCATTTTTTCATTAGCTCATATTCCATCTGTACAGGTAGCAGTTCTTCTTGGTCCACCCATCTGTCGGTGGACTTTTTGGTTTCTTCCGTATATTGGCTATTGTAATATTATGCAATGCAGATTTGCCTGCCTGTGTCCTTCCAATCCTGTCTTCTTAGTTTATAGGTCCAGGAATAAGTCTGCTGGATCATATGGTAGCTCAATGTTTACCTTTTAAAGGCACCTCTATTCTGTTCTCCTTAGTGGTTCTTTCCAGGTTACATCCCACTTAAAGTGGAGCGTATGTATTTCTTCCCAGCACCTTCAGGATTTATTCTTTGTAGCTTTTGCTGATGGTTATTCTGAGTGGTGTGAGATGATACCTCTTTGTGGTTGAATTTGCATGTGTCTCATAATGTGTAAAAATTGAGCTTTAAGACATGTCACTTTTATTTTCCCAGCTGTGATTAGAGCTTATTTCTTCAAAGTGTTTTCTTAAAGTATGTGTCACCCTTTGAAATATTTTTACCATTACCTCCCTCAAGACATTTTGAGGGCAGGTTTCATTTACAGCCCTGCAGTACTTGTTCATATGAAGTGACCATTAGCTCAGGCTTTAAACCTGCTTTTGCAGGTAACGGCCAGAGAGCGGCAGCATTTCTACGTTACCCTTGCTGGTACTAGGGAAAGAGACCTACCGGCCAGTGGTGTTCTTCGGTTATAAATTAGAGGGCAAAGTGCCCGGATAAACCCACAAATGTTGATGTCTCCTTGCTTTTGTGTGTTTTTAAATTTAATTTATATTTATTATTAGAGTAATATTCCATTGTGTACGTGGACCACTTCTTCTTGGTGCATTCCTCAGTTGATGGACATTTTCATTGCTTCCAAGTGCTGGCTATGGTAAATCTTGCTGGCGTACAGGTTTGCCAGCCTGTGACTTTTTGATTCTCATTTTCTCAGGTGATAGGCCAAGAAGTGATTGTGATTGATTGACTGGTAGCTCAATGTTTCCCTTTTCAAAGCACCTACATTGTGTTTTCATTAGTGGCTCTTTACATGCCCCCCCTTACAACCGAGGGTACGCATTTCTCCACAATCCCTTCACCATTGATTTTTTGCAGCAGTTTTCCTAATGTCCATTCTGACTGCTGTGAGCTGATAGGTTTATGTAATATGGGTATTCATGTCATTAAAATTTTTAAAATTCATCATAATCCTACGCCTTTTTCTTTTCTCTTAAAAGAAAAAACCGTGAGTACTATATAGCTCTTGAAATTGTCTTCTTCGAAGGTTGCCCTCTTCTGAATTTTTGGGTCGATTTTTGACCCCAGAAATTTTCTGGAGGGCAGGTGCCATTTACAGAACTGCAAGTTGGTGAAAATTTAGTGACATTTTGCAGTGGGTTCAAAGCTACTGTTGTGGGAAACGGCCACAAGGAGGTAGCATTTCTCCTCTCCCCAATCTGGGTACTAAGGCAGCAGAGCCTGTCTGGAAGTCATTGTCCTAGGTTGCAAATTAGAATGGAATTTGCCAGGAGAAATCCCCATAAGTTTATGTCTCATTACTTCTTCTTGGTTTCTAAAATTTTTTTTAATCTGGGTAAAGTTTAGAATACTGTTTGTCCTAGGTGTACACAATCTGGTTCATTTGTACATTATGTATGTCTATTAATGTACAGATCCTCTTCCCATGTAAAATATTAGTGTTCCGTCGCCCTCCCTTGCTATATGTTTGGTATTTTTGATACATGTATATACTATGTATTTGTATATGTATAGGAACACTAATCTTCATTTCTCAATTTCCCTCCTCCTTTCCTTTTCGATGAGCATAGTTTGTTTTCTAAGCCTGAGAGTGTCTTTCTCTTTGGAAATATGTTCATCTGTGTCAGTTATTAGATAATGCCATAAGTGATAATATAGGATATAGGGCTTTTGCTTTCTGACCTACTTCATGTTTTGTGATTATCTCCAGGCTCATGTATGGTGCCTCAAAGAGCAGTGCTTCAATGTTTTCCATGGCTAATATTCCATTGTGTACATGGACCACTTCTTCTTGGTGCATTCCTCTGTTGATGGACATTTTCGTTGCTTCCAAGTGTTGCCTATGGTAAATATTGCTGGAGTGCAGGATTGCCAGCCTGTGATTTTTGATTTTCATTTGCTCAGGTGATAGACCCAGCAGTGGGTATGATTCATTGACTGGTATGGTAGCTCAACGTTTACCTTTTCAAGGAACCTCAATTGTGCTTTCATTAGTGGCTCTTACCACGTCCCCCTTAGAATCGAGGGTACGCATTTCTCCACAATCACGTCAGCATTTATTGTTTGCAGCATTTTTGTTGATGGCCATTCTGACTGGTGTGAGCTGATAGGTTTTTGTAATTTGGGTTTACATGTCTGTAAACATTCCTACAATTCATCATTTTTCCACGCCTTTTTCTTTTCTGTTAAAAGAAAAAAGAAAAAAAGTGTGAGTATAATATATCTCTTCAAATTTTCTTTTTGGAAGGTTGCCCTCTAGAATTTTTTGGGTCGATTTTCGACCTCACTATTTTTTGGAGGGCCGGTGTCATTTACAGACGTGCAATTGGTGAATATTTAGTGACCTTTTGCAGGGGGTTCAAAGCTGCTGTTGTGGGAAACGGCCACAAGAATGCAGCATTTCTCCATTCCCAAATCTGGGTACTAGGGCAGCAGAGCCTTTCTGGAAGTTGTTTGCCTAGGTTTTAAATTTGGATGGAATGTGCCAGGAAAACCCCCCAAAAGTTTATGTCTCATTACTCCTAGTTCGTTGTTTTAATTTTTTCAATTGGGGTAATGGTTAGAATGTTGCTTGTCCAAGGTGTACACACTCTAGTTCATCTACATATTCTATATACCTATTTATGTAGAGATCCTCTTCCCGTGTAAATTATTACAGAGTGTTCCATAATCCTTCCTTGCTATATGGTCGGTCTTTTTGATATATGTATATAATATGTATTTGTATACATATGGTAACGCTAATCTTCATTTATCCATTCCCCCCACCTTTCCTTTTAGATAAGAATAGTTCTTTTTTAATAAGTCTGTGATTGACTTTCTCTGTGGAAATATGTTCATTTGTTTCAGTTATTAGATAACGCCTATAAGTGATATCATAGGATATAGGACTTTTGCTTTCCGACTTACCTCATGTTCTGTGATTATCTCCAAGATCATCTATTGTGCCTCAAAGAGCAGTTTTCCAATGTTTTCCATTGCTGGTTTTCATTGTGTACATGGACCATTTCTTCTTTATCCTTTCATCTGTTGATGGACATTTTGGTTGCTTCACTGTCTTGTCTATTGTGAATAAGGCTGCAGTGCAGCTTTCGCAGCCCGGGATTTCTTCATTCTGGTCTTCTCAGGTGAGAGGCCCATTGGTGCACCTGCTGGATTGACTGGTACCTCAATTTTTCCTTTTAAACGCAGCTCTTTCCTGTTCTCATTATTAGCGTTTAACCCTTTTACATTTCACCAGCACCTAGAGGGTACACAGTTCTCTAAAACCTATTCAGCATTTATTGTTTGTAGACTTTTTGCCAATAGTCAGTCCACTGGTGTGAGTTGAAAACTTTTTGTAGATTAGATTGCATGAGTCTAATACTTCCTGAGGTTGAGCTTTTAACCATTTTCCTTTCTTTAAAAAGAGTGAGTAAAACTTAACTCTTCATACTATCTTCGTGAAAATTTTGCCTGTTTTGAATTTTTTTATCCATTCCCTACCTCAGCACAATTTTGAGGGCAGGTGTCCTTTACAGCCCTGAGTCCTTGTGAATGGTAAATGACCATTAGCTGTGGGTTAAATGCTGCCCTTCTGGGAATCGGCCACAAGGCGGCAGCATTTCTCCGTTACCAAATCTGGTTACTAGGGCAACAGAGCCTTACTGGAAGTGGTGTTCTAGGTTGTAAATTAGAATGGCATGTGCGAGGAAAACGCCCTTTAATTTATGTCTCATTACTTCTTGTTGGTATTTTTAACTTAATTTTTATTTTTTATCACAGCAAACTTGATTACAATGTTTTGTTTGTTCTAGGTGTGCAAGATGGGGTTCTTTCACACATATACATATATCTATTCTTCTTTAGATCCTTTTCCCATGTAGGTTATGACACAGTGTTTAGTAGTCTTCTCTTGGTATTGCGTAGGTCTTTGGTGATTATATATTTCACAGGTGTTTGTATCTCTCTGTTAACCTCAATACGGTAATGTATCCAATCCTCACACCTTTCTATTTGGTGAACCATAAGTTTTTTTATTGATGGTATGATAGTGTTTCTCTGTGTAAATATCTTTGTTTGTATCATTTTTTAGGTAACCCCTATATGTGATATGATAGGATATGTGTCTTTCGCTTTCTCACTTACTCCAAGTTGCGTGATTACTTCTAGACTCATCTATGGTGCTGCAAATGGCATTGTTTCATTTTTTCACTAGCTCATATTCCATCTGTACAGGTAGCAGTTCTTTTTTGTCCACCCATCTGTCGGTGGACTTTTTGGTTACTTCCATATCTTGGCTATTGTAACACTATGCAATGCCGATTTGCGTGGCTGTGTCCTTCCAATTCTGTCTTCTTAGTTTATAGGTCCAGGAATAGGTCTGCTGGATCTTATGGTTCCTCAATGTTTACCATTTAAAGGCACCTCTGTTCTGTTCTCCTTAGTGGCTCTTTTCAGGTTACGTCCCACTTAAAGTGGAGCGTATGTATATCTTCCCAGCACCTTCAGCATTTATTCTTTGTAGTTTTTGCTGATGGTTATTCTGAGTGGTGTGAGCTCATACCAGTTTGTGGATGAATTTGCATGTGTCTCATAATGTGTAGAAATTGAGCTTTAAGACATGTCCTTTTTATTTTTCCAGCTGTGATTAGAGCTTATTTCTTCAAAGTGTTTTCTTAAAGTATGTGTCACCATTTGAAATATTTTGGCCATTATCTCCCTCAAGACATTTTGAGGGCAGGTTTCATTTACAGCCCTGCAGTACTTGTTCATATGAAGTGACCATTAGCTCAGGCTTTAAACCTGCTTTTGCAGGTAACGGCCAGAGAGCGGCTGCCTTTCTACGTTCCCCATGTTGGTACTAGGGAAACAGACCTATCGGCCAGTGGTGTTCTTCCGTTATAAATTAGAGTGCAATGTGCCCGGATAAACCCACAAATGTTGATGTCTCCTTGCTTTTGTTTGTTTTTAAATTGAATTTATATTTATTATTAGAGTAATATAACATTGTGTACGTGGACCACTTCTTCTTGGTGCATTCCTCAGTTGATGGACATTTTCATTGCTTCCAAGTGCTGGCTATGGTAAATCTTGCTGGCGTACAGGTTTGCCAGCCTGTGACTTTTTGATTCTCATTTCCTCAGGTGATAGGCCAAGCAGTGGTTGTGATTGATTGACTGGTAGCTCAATGTTTCCCTTTTCAAAGCACCTACACTGTGTTTTCATTAGTGGCTCTTACATGCCCCCCCTTACAACCGAGGGTACGCATTTCTCCACACTCCCTTCACCATTGATTTTTTGCAGCATTTTTCCTAATGGCCATTCTGACTGCTGTGAGCTGATAGGTTTTTGTAATATGGGTATGCATGTCATTAAAATTCTTAAAATTCATCATATTCCTACGCCTTTTTCTTTTCTCTTAAAAGAAAAAACCGTGAGTACAATATAGCTCTTGAAATTGTTGTCTTCGAAGGTTGCCCTCTTCTGAATTTTTTGGTTGATTTTTGACCCCAGAAATTTTCTGGAAGTCAGGTGCCATTTACAGAACTGCAAGTTGGTGAAAATTTAGTGACCGTTTGCAGTGGGTTCAAAGCTGCTGTTGTGGGACACGGACACAAGGAGGTAGCATTTCTCCATTCCCCAATCTGGGTACTAGGGCAGCAGAGCCTTTCTGGAAGTCATTGTCCTAGGTTGTAAATTAGAATGGAATTTGCCAGGAGAAAACCCCATAAGTTTATGTCTCATTACTTCTTCTTGGTTTTTAAAATGTTTTTAATCTGGGTAAAGCTTAGAATATTGTTTATCCTAGGTGTACACAATCTGGTTCATTTGTACATTATGTATGTCTATTAATGTACAGATCCTCTTCCCATGTGAAATATTACAGTGTTCCATCGACCTCCCTTGCTATATGTTCGGTCTTTTTGATACGTATATATAATATGGATTTGTATATGTATAGTAACACTAATCTTCATTTCTCAATTTCCCCCTTCTTTCCTTTTGGATGAGCATAGTTTGTTTTCTAAGCCTGTGAGTGTCTTTCTCTTTGGAAATATGTTCATCTGTGTCAGTTATAAGATAATGCCATAAGTGATAATATAGGATATATGTCTTTTGCTTTCCAACCTACTTCCTGTTTTGTGATTATCTCCAGGGTCATGTATGGTGCCTCAAAGAGCAGTGCTTCAATGTTTTCCATGGCTAATATTCCATTGTGTACATGGACCACTTCTTCTTGGTGCATTCCTCTGTTGATGGACATTTTCGTTGCTTCCAAGCGTTGCCTATGGTAAATATTGCTGGAGTGCAGGATTGCCAGCCTGTGATTTTTGATTTTCATTTTCTCAGGTGATAGACCCAGCAGTGGGTATGATTGATTGACTGGTATGGTAGCTCAACGTTTACCTTTTCAAGGCACCTCAATTGTGCTTTCATTAGTGGCTCTTACCAAGTCCCACTTAGAATCGAGGGTATGCATTTCTCCACAATCACGTCAGCATTTATTGTTTGCAGCATTTTTGTTGATGGCCATTCTGACTGCTGTGAGCTGATAGGTTTTTGGAATTTGGGTTTACATGTCTGTAAAAATTCCTACAATTCGTCATTTCTCCACGGCTTTTCCTTTTCTGTTAAAAGAAAAAAGAAAAAAAGTGTTATTATAATATACCTCTTCAAATTTTGTTTTTTGGAAGGTTGCACTCTAGAATTTTTTGGTCGATTTTCGACCTCAGTATTTTTTGGTGGGCAGGTGTCATTTACAGAACAGCAATGGGTGAATATTTAGTGACCTTTTGCAGTGGGTTTAAAGCTGCTCTTGTGGGAAATGGCCACAAGGATGCAGCATTTCTCCATTCCCAAATCTGGGTACTAGGGCAGCAGAGCCGTTCTGGAAGTCGTTTGACTAGGTTGTAAGTTTGAATGGAATGTGCCAGGAAAACCCCCCTTAAGTTTATGTCTCATTACTCCTAATTCGTTGTTTTAATTTTTTCATTTGGGGTAATGTTTAGAATGTTGCTTGTCCAAGGTGTACACACTCTGGTTCATCTACATATTCTATATACCTATTTATGTAGAGATCCTCTTCCCTTGTAAATTATTACAGAGTGTTTCGAAAACCTTCCTTGCAATATGGTCGGTCTATTTGATATATGTATATAATATATATTTGTATACATATGGTAACGCTAATCTTCATTTATCCATTCCCCCCACCTTTCCTTTTAGATACGCGTAGTATTTTTTTTAATAAGTCTTTGATTGACTTTCTCTGTGGAAATATGTTCATTTGTGTCAGTTATTAGATTACGCCTATAAGTGATATCGTAGGATATAGGACTTTTGCTTTCCGACTTACCTCACGTTCTGTGATTATCTCCAAGATCATCTATGGTGCCTCAAAGAGCACTGTTTCATTGTTTTCCATGGCTAGTATTCTTTGTGTACATGGACCACTTCTTCTTTATCCTTTCATCTGTTGATGGACATTTTGGTTGCTTCTCTGTCTTGTCTATTGTGAATAAGGCTGCAGTGCAGCTTTTGCAGCCCGAGTCTTCTTCATTCTGGTCTTCTCAGGTGAGAGGCCCATTGGTGCACCTGCTGGATTGAATGGTACCTCAATTTTTCCTTTTAAACGCAGCTCCTTTCTGTTCTCATTATTAGCATTTAACCCTTTTACGTCTCACCAGCAGCTAGAGGGTACACAGTTCTCTAAAACCTCTTCAGCATTTATTATTTGTAGACTTTTTGCCAATGGTCATTCGACTGGTGTGAGTTGGAAACTTTTGTAGATTAGATTGCATGAGCCTAATACTTCCTGAGGTTGAGCTTTTATCCATTTTCCTTTCTTTAAAAAGAGAGTGAGTAAAACTAACCTCTGCATACTATCTTCTTGAAAATTTTGCCTGTTTTGATTTTTTTTATCCATTCCCTACCTCAGCACAATTTTGAGGGCAGGTGTCCTTTACAGCCCTGAGTCCTTGTGAATGGTAAGTGACCATTAGCTTTGGGTTAAAAACTGCTCTTGCGGGAATCGGCCACAAGGCGGCAGCATTTCTCCTTTACCAAATCTGGTTACTAGGGCAACAGAGCCTTACTGGAAGTGGTGTTCTAGGTTGTAAATTAGAATGGAATGTGCGAGGACAAAGCCCTTTAAGTGTATGTCTCATTACTTCTTGTTGGTATTTTTAACTTAATTTTTATTTTTTATCACAGCAAACTTGATTACAATGTTTTGTTTGTTCTAGGTGTGCAAGATGGGGTTCTTTCACACATATACATATATCTGTTCTTCTATGGAGCCTTTTCAAATGTAGGTTATGACACAATGTTGAGTAGTCTCCTCTTGGTATTGCGTAGGTCTTTGGTGATTATATATTTCACATGTGTTTGTATCTCTCTGTTAACCTCAATATGGTAATGTATCCAATCCTCACACCTTTCTATTTGGTGAACCATAAGTTTTTTTTATTGATTCTATGATAGTGTTTCTCTGTGGAAATATCATTGTTTGTATCATTTTTTAGGTAACCCCTATATGTGATATGATACGATATGTGTCTTTCGCTTTCTCACTCACTCCAAGTTGCGTGATTACTTCTAGACTCAACTGTGGTGCTGCAAATGGCATTGTTTCATTTTTTCATTAGCTCATATTCCATCTGTACAGGTAGCAGTTCTTCTTGGTCCACCCATCTGTCGGTGGACTTTTTGGTTTCTTCCGTATATTGGCTATTGTAATATTATGCAATGCAGATTTGCCTGCCTGTGTCCTTCCAATCCTGTCTTCTTAGTTTATAGGTCCAGGAATAAGTCTGCTGGATCATATGGTAGCTCAATGTTTACCTTTTAAAGGCACCTCTATTCTGTTCTCCTTAGTGGTTCTTTCCAGGTTACATCCCACTTAAAGTGGAGCGTATGTATTTCTTCCCAGCACCTTCAGGATTTATTCTTTGTAGCTTTTGCTGATGGTTATTCTGAGTGGTGTGAGATGATACCTCTTTGTGGTTGAATTTGCATGTGTCTCATAATGTGTAGAAATTGAGCTTTAAGACATGTCACTTTTATTTTCCCAGCTGTGATTAGAGCTTATTTCTTCAAAGTGTTTTCTTAAAGTATGTGTCACCCTTTGAAATATTTTTACCATTACCTCCCTCAAGACATTTTGAGGGCAGGTTTCATTTACAGCCCTGCAGTACTTGTTCATATGAAGTGACCATTAGCTCAGGCTTTAAACCTGCTTTTGCAGGTAACGGCCAGAGAGCGGCAGCATTTCTACGTTACCCTTGCTGGTACTAGGGAAAGAGACCTACCGGCCAGTGGTGTTCTTCGGTTATAAATTAGAGGGCAAAGTGCCCGGATAAACCCACAAATGTTGATGTCTCCTTGCTTTTCTGTGTTTTTAAATTTAATTTATATTTATTATTAGAGTAATATTCCATTGTGTACGTGGACCACTTCTTCTTGGTGCATTCCTCAGTTGATGGACATTTTCATTGCTTCCAAGTGCTGGCTATGGTAAATCTTGCTGGCGTACAGGTTTGCCAGCCTGTGACTTTTTGATTCTCATTTTCTCAGGTGATAGGCCAAGAAGTGATTGTGATTGATTGACTGGTAGCTCAATGTTACCCTTTTCAAAGCACCTACATTGTGTTTTCATTAGTGGCTCTTTACATGCCCCCCCTTACAACCGAGGGTACGCATTTCATAACATTCCCTTCACCATTGATTTTTTGCAGCAGTTTTCCTAATGTCCATTCTGACTGCTGTGAGCTGATAGGTTTATGTAATATGGGTATGCATGTCATTAAAATTTTTAAAATTCATCATAATCCTACGCCTTTTTCTTTTCTCTTAAAAGAAAAAACCGTGAGTACTATATAGCTCTTGAAAATGTCTTCTTCGAAGGTTGCCCTCTTCTGAATTTTTGGGTCGATTTTTGACCCCAGAAATTTTCTGGAGGGCAGGTGCCATTTACAGAACTGCAAGTTGGTGAAAATTTAGTGACATTTTGCAGTGGGTTCAAAGCTACTGTTGTGGGAAACGGCCACAAGGAGGTAGCATTTCTCCTCTCCCCAATCTGGGTACTAAGGCAGCAGAGCCTGTCTGGAAGTCATTGTCCTAGGTTGCAAATTAGAATGGAATTTGCCAGGAGAAATCCCCATAAGTTTATGTCTCATTACTTCTTCTTGGTTTCTAAAATTTTTTTTAATCTGGGTAAAGTTTAGAATACTGTTTGTCCTAGGTGTACACAATCCGGTTCATTTGTACATTATGTATGTCTATTAATGTACAGATCCTCTTCCCATGTAAAATATTAGTGTTCCGTCGCCCTCCCTTGCTATATGTTTGGTATTTTTGATACATGTATATACTATGTATTTGTATATGTATAGGAACACTAATCTTCATTTCTCAATTTCCCTCCTCCTTTCCTTTTCGATGAGCATAGTTTGTTTTCTAAGCCTGAGAGTGTCTTTCTCTTTGGAAATATGTTCATCTGTGTCAGTTATTAGATAATGCCATAAGTGATAATATAGGATATAGGGCTTTTGCTTTCTGACCTACTTCATGTTTTGTGATTATCTCCAGGCTCATGTATGGTGCCTCAAAGAGCAGTGCTTCAATGTTTTCCATGGCTAATATTCCATTGTGTACATGGACCACTTCTTCTTGGTGCATTCCTCTGTTGATGGACATTTTCGTTGCTTCCAAGTGTTGCCTATGGTAAATATTGCTGGAGTGCAGGATTGCCAGCCTGTGATTTTTGATTTTCATTTGCTCAGGTGATAGACCCAGCAGTGGGTATGATTCATTGACTGGTATGGTAGCTCAACGTTTACCTTTTCAAGGAACCTCAATTGTGCTTTCATTAGTGGCTCTTACCACGTCCCCCTTAGAATCGAGGGTACGCATTTCTCCACAATCACGTCAGCATTTATTGTTTGCAGCATTTTTGTTGATGGCCATTCTGACTGGTGTGAGCTGATAGGTTTTTGTAATTTGGGTTTACATGTCTGTAAACATTCCTACAATTCATCATTTTTCCACGCCTTTTTCTTTTCTGTTAAAAGAAAAAAGAAAAAAAGTGTGAGTATAATATATCTCTTCAAATTTTCTTTTTGGAAGGTTGCCCTCTAGAATTTTTTGGGTCGATTTTCGACCTCACTATTTTTTGGAGGGCCGGTGTCATTTACAGACGTGCAATTGGTGAATATTTAGTGACCTTTTGCAGGGGGTTCAAAGCTGCTGTTGTGGGAAACGGCCACAAGAATGCAGCATTTCTCCATTCCCAAATCTGGGTACTAGGGCAGCAGAGCCTTTCTGGAAGTTGTTTGCCTAGGTTTTAAATTTGGATGGAATGTGCCAGGAAAACCCCCCATAAGTTTATGTCTCATTACTCCTAGTTCGTTGTTTTAATTTTTTCAATTGGGGTAATGGTTAGAATGTTGCTTGTCCAAGGTGTACACACTCTAGTTCATCTACATATTCTATATACCTATTTATGTAGAGATCCTCTTCCCGTGTAAATTATTACAGAGTGTTCCATAATCCTTCCTTGCTATATGGTCGGTCTTTTTGATATATGTATATAATATGTATTTGTATACATATGGTAACGCTAATCTTCATTTATCCATTCCCCCCACCTTTCCTTTTAGATAAGAATAGTTCTTTTTTAATAAGTCTGTGATTGACTTTCTCTGTGGAAATATGTTCATTTGTTTCAGTTATTAGATAACGCCTATAAGTGATATCATAGGATATAGGACTTTTGCTTTCCGACTTACCTCATGTTCTGTGATTATCTCCAAGATCATCTATTGTGCCTCAAAGAGCAGTTTTCCAATGTTTTCCATTGCTGGTTTTCATTGTGTACATGGACCATTTCTTCTTTATCCTTTCATCTGTTGATGGACATTTTGGTTGCTTCACTGTCTTGTCTATTGTGAATAAGGCTGCAGTGCAGCTTTCGCAGCCCGGGATTTCTTCATTCTGGTCTTCTCAGGTGAGAGGCCCATTGGTGCACCTGCTGGATTGACTGGTACCTCAATTTTTCCTTTTAAACGCAGCTCTTTCCTGTTCTCATTATTAGCGTTTAACCCTTTTACATTTCACCAGCACCTAGAGGGTACACAGTTCTCTAAAACCTATTCAGCATTTATTGTTTGTAGACTTTTTGCCAATAGTCAGTCCACTGGTGTGAGTTGAAAACTTTTTGTAGATTAGATTGCATGAGTCTAATACTTCCTGAGGTTGAGCTTTTAACCATTTTCCTTTCTTTAAAAAGAGTGAGTAAAACTTAACTCTTCATACTATCTTCGTGAAAATTTTGCCTGTTTTGAATTTTTTTATCCATTCCCTACCTCAGCACAATTTTGAGGGCAGGTGTCCTTTACAGCCCTGAGTCCTTGTGAATGGTAAATGACCATTAGCTGTGGGTTAAATGCTGCCCTTCTGGGAATCGGCCACAAGGCGGCAGCATTTCTCCGTTACCAAATCTGGTTACTAGGGCAACAGAGCCTTACTGGAAGTGGTGTTCTAGGTTGTAAATTAGAATGGCATGTGCGAGGAAAACGCCCTTTAATTTATGTCTCATTACTTCTTGTTGGTATTTTTAACTTAATTTTTATTTTTTATCACAGCAAACTTGATTACAATGTTTTGTTTGTTCTAGGTGTGCAAGATGGGGTTCTTTCACACATATACATATATCTATTCTTCTTTAGATCCTTTTCCCATGTAGGTTATGACACAGTGTTTAGTAGTCTTCTCTTGGTATTGCGTAGGTCTTTGGTGATTATATATTTCACAGGTGTTTGTATCTCTCTGTTAACCTCAATACGGTAATGTATCCAATCCTCACACCTTTCTATTTGGTGAACCATAAGTTTTTTTATTGATGGTATGATAGTGTTTCTCTGTGTAAATATCTTTGTTTGTATCATTTTTTAGGTAACCCCTATATGTGATATGATAGGATATGTGTCTTTCGCTTTCTCACTTACTCCAAGTTGCGTGATTACTTCTAGACTCATCTATGGTGCTGCAAATGGCATTGTTTCATTTTTTCACTAGCTCATATTCCATCTGTACAGGTAGCAGTTCTTTTTTGTCCACCCATCTGTCGGTGGACTTTTTGGTTACTTCCATATCTTGGCTATTGTAACACTATGCAATGCCGATTTGCGTGGCTGTGTCCTTCCAATTCTGTCTTCTTAGTTTATAGGTCCAGGAATAGGTCTGCTGGATCTTATGGTTCCTCAATGTTTACCATTTAAAGGCACCTCTGTTCTGTTCTCCTTAGTGGCTCTTTTCAGGTTACGTCCCACTTAAAGTGGAGCGTATGTATATCTTCCCAGCACCTTCAGCATTTATTCTTTGTAGTTTTTGCTGATGGTTATTCTGAGTGGTGTGAGCTCATACCAGTTTGTGGATGAATTTGCATGTGTCTCATAATGTGTAGAAATTGAGCTTTAAGACATGTCCTTTTTATTTTTCCAGCTGTGATTAGAGCTTATTTCTTCAAAGTGTTTTCTTAAAGTATGTGTCACCATTTGAAATATTTTGGCCATTATCTCCCTCAAGACATTTTGAGGGCAGGTTTCATTTACAGCCCTGCAGTACTTGTTCATATGAAGTGACCATTAGCTCAGGCTTTAAACCTGCTTTTGCAGGTAACGGCCAGAGAGCGGCTGCCTTTCTACGTTCCCCATGTTGGTACTAGGGAAACAGACCTATCGGCCAGTGGTGTTCTTCCGTTATAAATTAGAGTGCAATGTGCCCGGATAAACCCACAAATGTTGATGTCTCCTTGCTTTTGTTTGTTTTTAAATTGAATTTATATTTATTATTAGAGTAATATAACATTGTGTACGTGGACCACTTCTTCTTGGTGCATTCCTCAGTTGATGGACATTTTCATTGCTTCCAAGTGCTGGCTATGGTAAATCTTGCTGGCGTACAGGTTTGCCAGCCTGTGACTTTTTGATTCTCATTTCCTCAGGTGATAGGCCAAGCAGTGGTTGTGATTGATTGACTGGTAGCTCAATGTTTCCCTTTTCAAAGCACCTACACTGTGTTTTCATTAGTGGCTCTTACATGCCCCCCCTTACAACCGAGGGTACGCATTTCTCCACACTCCCTTCACCATTGATTTTTTGCAGCATTTTTCCTAATGGCCATTCTGACTGCTGTGAGCTGATAGGTTTTTGTAATATGGGTATGCATGTCATTAAAATTCTTAAAATTCATCATATTCCTACGCCTTTTTCTTTTCTCTTAAAAGAAAAAACCGTGAGTACAATATAGCTCTTGAAATTGTTGTCTTCGAAGGTTGCCCTCTTCTGAATTTTTTGGTTGATTTTTGACCCCAGAAATTTTCTGGAAGTCAGGTGCCATTTACAGAACTGCAAGTTGGTGAAAATTTAGTGACCGTTTGCAGTGGGTTCAAAGCTGCTGTTGTGGGACACGGACACAAGGAGGTAGCATTTCTCCATTCCCCAATCTGGGTACTAGGGCAGCAGAGCCTTTCTGGAAGTCATTGTCCTAGGTTGTAAATTAGAATGGAATTTGCCAGGAGAAAACCCCATAAGTTTATGTCTCATTACTTCTTCTTGGTTTTTAAAATGTTTTTAATCTGGGTAAAGCTTAGAATATTGTTTATCCTAGGTGTACACAATCTGGTTCATTTGTACATTATGTATGTCTATTAATGTACAGATCCTCTTCCCATGTGAAATATTACAGTGTTCCATCGACCTCCCTTGCTATATGTTCGGTCTTTTTGATACGTATATATAATATGTATTTGTATATGTATAGTAACACTAATCTTCATTTCTCAATTTCCCCCTTCTTTCCTTTTGGATGAGCATAGTTTGTTTTCTAAGCCTGTGAGTGTCTTTCTCTTTGGAAATATGTTCATCTGTGTCAGTTATAAGATAATGCCATAAGTGATAATATAGGATATATGTCTTTTGCTTTCCAACCTACTTCCTGTTTTGTGATTATCTCCAGGGTCATGTATGGTGCCTCAAAGAGCAGTGCTTCAATGTTTTCCATGGCTAATATTCCATTGTGTACATGGACCACTTCTTCTTGGTGCATTCCTCTGTTGATGGACATTTTCGTTGCTTCCAAGCGTTGCCTATGGTAAATATTGCTGGAGTGCAGGATTGCCAGCCTGTGATTTTTGATTTTCATTTTCTCAGGTGATAGACCCAGCAGTGGGTATGATTGATTGACTGGTATGGTAGCTCAACGTTTACCTTTTCAAGGCACCTCAATTGTGCTTTCATTAGTGGCTCTTACCAAGTCCCACTTAGAATCGAGGGTATGCATTTCTCCACAATCACGTCAGCATTTATTGTTTGCAGCATTTTTGTTGATGGCCATTCTGACTGCTGTGAGCTGATAGGTTTTTGGAATTTGGGTTTACATGTCTGTAAAAATTCCTACAATTCGTCATTTCTCCACGGCTTTTCCTTTTCTGTTAAAAGAAAAAAGAAAAAAAGTGTTATTATAATATACCTCTTCAAATTTTGTTTTTTGGAAGGTTGCACTCTAGAATTTTTTGGTCGATTTTCGACCTCAGTATTTTTTGGTGGGCAGGTGTCATTTACAGAACAGCAATGGGTGAATATTTAGTGACCTTTTGCAGTGGGTTTAAAGCTGCTCTTGTGGGAAATGGCCACAAGGATGCAGCATTTCTCCATTCCCAAATCTGGGTACTAGGGCAGCAGAGCCGTTCTGGAAGTCGTTTGACTAGGTTGTAAGTTTGAATGGAATGTGCCAGGAAAACCCCCCTTAAGTTTATGTCTCATTACTCCTAATTCGTTGTTTTAATTTTTTCATTTGGGGTAATGTTTAGAATGTTGCTTGTCCAAGGTGTACACACTCTGGTTCATCTACATATTCTATATACCTATTTATGTAGAGATCCTCTTCCCTTGTAAATTATTACAGAGTGTTTCGAAAACCTTCCTTGCAATATGGTCGGTCTATTTGATATATGTATATAATATATATTTGTATACATATGGTAACGCTAATCTTCATTTATCCATTCCCCCCACCTTTCCTTTTAGATACGCGTAGTATTTTTTTTAATAAGTCTTTGATTGACTTTCTCTGTGGAAATATGTTCATTTGTGTCAGTTATTAGATTACGCCTATAAGTGATATCGTAGGATATAGGACTTTTGCTTTCCGACTTACCTCACGTTCTGTGATTATCTCCAAGATCATCTATGGTGCCTCAAAGAGCACTGTTTCATTGTTTTCCATGGCTAGTATTCTTTGTGTACATGGACCACTTCTTCTTTATCCTTTCATCTGTTGATGGACATTTTGGTTGCTTCTCTGTCTTGTCTATTGTGAATAAGGCTGCAGTGCAGCTTTTGCAGCCCGAGTCTTCTTCATTCTGGTCTTCTCAGGTGAGAGGCCCATTGGTGCACCTGCTGGATTGAATGGTACCTCAATTTTTCCTTTTAAACGCAGCTCCTTTCTGTTCTCATTATTAGCATTTAACCCTTTTACGTCTCACCAGCAGCTAGAGGGTACACAGTTCTCTAAAACCTCTTCAGCATTTATTATTTGTAGACTTTTTGCCAATGGTCATTCGACTGGTGTGAGTTGGAAACTTTTGTAGATTAGATTGCATGAGCCTAATACTTCCTGAGGTTGAGCTTTTATCCATTTTCCTTTCTTTAAAAAGAGAGTGAGTAAAACTAACCTCTGCATACTATCTTCTTGAAAATTTTGCCTGTTTTGATTTTTTTTATCCATTCCCTACCTCAGCACAATTTTGAGGGCAGGTGTCCTTTACAGCCCTGAGTCCTTGTGAATGGTAAGTGACCATTAGCTTTGGGTTAAAAACTGCTCTTGCGGGAATCGGCCACAAGGCGGCAGCATTTCTCCTTTACCAAATCTGGTTACTAGGGCAACAGAGCCTTACTGGAAGTGGTGTTCTAGGTTGTAAATTAGAATGGAATGTGCGAGGACAAAGCCCTTTAAGTGTATGTCTCATTACTTCTTGTTGGTATTTTTAACTTAATTTTTATTTTTTATCACAGCAAACTTGATTACAATGTTTTGTTTGTTCTAGGTGTGCAAGATGGGGTTCTTTCACACATATACATATATCTGTTCTTCTATGGAGCCTTTTCAAATGTAGGTTATGACACAATGTTGAGTAGTCTCCTCTTGGTATTGCGTAGGTCTTTGGTGATTATATATTTCACATGTGTTTGTATCTCTCTGTTAACCTCAATATGGTAATGTATCCAATCCTCACACCTTTCTATTTGGTGAACCATAAGTTTTTTTTATTGATTCTATGATAGTGTTTCTCTGTGGAAATATCATTGTTTGTATCATTTTTTAGGTAACCCCTATATGTGATATGATACGATATGTGTCTTTCGCTTTCTCACTCACTCCAAGTTGCGTGATTACTTCTAGACTCAACTGTGGTGCTGCAAATGGCATTGTTTCATTTTTTCATTAGCTCATATTCCATCTGTACAGGTAGCAGTTCTTCTTGGTCCACCCATCTGTCGGTGGACTTTTTGGTTTCTTCCGTATATTGGCTATTGTAATATTATGCAATGCAGATTTGCCTGCCTGTGTCCTTCCAATCCTGTCTTCTTAGTTTATAGGTCCAGGAATAAGTCTGCTGGATCATATGGTAGCTCAATGTTTACCTTTTAAAGGCACCTCTATTCTGTTCTCCTTAGTGGTTCTTTCCAGGTTACATCCCACTTAAAGTGGAGCGTATGTATTTCTTCCCAGCACCTTCAGGATTTATTCTTTGTAGCTTTTGCTGATGGTTATTCTGAGTGGTGTGAGATGATACCTCTTTGTGGTTGAATTTGCATGTGTCTCATAATGTGTAGAAATTGAGCTTTAAGACATGTCACTTTTATTTTCCCAGCTGTGATTAGAGCTTATTTCTTCAAAGTGTTTTCTTAAAGTATGTGTCACCCTTTGAAATATTTTTACCATTACCTCCCTCAAGACATTTTGAGGGCAGGTTTCATTTACAGCCCTGCAGTACTTGTTCATATGAAGTGACCATTAGCTCAGGCTTTAAACCTGCTTTTGCAGGTAACGGCCAGAGAGCGGCAGCATTTCTACGTTACCCTTGCTGGTACTAGGGAAAGAGACCTACCGGCCAGTGGTGTTCTTCGGTTATAAATTAGAGGGCAAAGTGCCCGGATAAACCCACAAATGTTGATGTCTCCTTGCTTTTGTGTGTTTTTAAATTTAATTTATATTTATTATTAGAGTAATATTCCATTGTGTACGTGGACCACTTCTTCTTGGTGCATTCCTCAGTTGATGGACATTTTCATTGCTTCCAAGTGCTGGCTATGGTAAATCTTGCTGGCGTACAGGTTTGCCAGCCTGTGACTTTTTGATTCTCATTTTCTCAGGTGATAGGCCAAGAAGTGATTGTGATTGATTGACTGGTAGCTCAATGTTTCCCTTTTCAAAGCACCTACATTGTGTTTTCATTAGTGGCTCTTTACATGCCCCCCCTTACAACCGAGGGTACGCATTTCTCCACAATCCCTTCACCATTGATTTTTTGCAGCAGTTTTCCTAATGTCCATTCTGACTGCTGTGAGCTGATAGGTTTATGTAATATGGGTATTCATGTCATTAAAATTTTTAAAATTCATCATAATCCTACGCCTTTTTCTTTTCTCTTAAAAGAAAAAACCGTGAGTACTATATAGCTCTTGAAAATGTCTTCTTCGAAGGTTGCCCTCTTCTGAATTTTTGGGTCGATTTTTGACCCCAGAAATTTTCTGGAGGGCAGGTGCCATTTACAGAACTGCAAGTTGGTGAAAATTTAGTGACATTTTGCAGTGGGTTCAAAGCTACTGTTGTGGGAAACGGCCACAAGGAGGTAGCATTTCTCCTCTCCCCAATCTGGGTACTAAGGCAGCAGAGCCTGTCTGGAAGTCATTGTCCTAGGTTGCAAATTAGAATGGAATTTGCCAGGAGAAATCCCCATAAGTTTATGTCTCATTACTTCTTCTTGGTTTCTAAAATTTTTTTTAATCTGGGTAAAGTTTAGAATACTGTTTGTCCTAGGTGTACACAATCCGGTTCATTTGTACATTATGTATGTCTATTAATGTACAGATCCTCTTCCCATGTAAAATATTAGTGTTCCGTCGCCCTCCCTTGCTATATGTTTGGTATTTTTGATACATGTATATACTATGTATTTGTATATGTATAGGAACACTAATCTTCATTTCTCAATTTCCCTCCTCCTTTCCTTTTCGATGAGCATAGTTTGTTTTCTAAGCCTGAGAGTGTCTTTCTCTTTGGAAATATGTTCATCTGTGTCAGTTATTAGATAATGCCATAAGTGATAATATAGGATATAGGGCTTTTGCTTTCTGACCTACTTCATGTTTTGTGATTATCTCCAGGCTCATGTATGGTGCCTCAAAGAGCAGTGCTTCAATGTTTTCCATGGCTAATATTCCATTGTGTACATGGACCACTTCTTCTTGGTGCATTCCTCTGTTGATGGACATTTTCGTTGCTTCCAAGTGTTGCCTATGGTAAATATTGCTGGAGTGCAGGATTGCCAGCCTGTGATTTTTGATTTTCATTTGCTCAGGTGATAGACCCAGCAGTGGGTATGATTCATTGACTGGTATGGTAGCTCAACGTTTACCTTTTCAAGGAACCTCAATTGTGCTTTCATTAGTGGCTCTTACCACGTCCCCCTTAGAATCGAGGGTACGCATTTCTCCACAATCACGTCAGCATTTATTGTTTGCAGCATTTTTGTTGATGGCCATTCTGACTGGTGTGAGCTGATAGGTTTTTGTAATTTGGGTTTACATGTCTGTAAACATTCCTACAATTCATCATTTTTCCACGCCTTTTTCTTTTCTGTTAAAAGAAAAAAGAAAAAAAGTGTGAGTATAATATATCTCTTCAAATTTTCTTTTTGGAAGGTTGCCCTCTAGAATTTTTTGGGTCGATTTTCGACCTCACTATTTTTTGGAGGGCCGGTGTCATTTACAGACGTGCAATTGGTGAATATTTAGTGACCTTTTGCAGGGGGTTCAAAGCTGCTGTTGTGGGAAACGGCCACAAGAATGCAGCATTTCTCCATTCCCAAATCTGGGTACTAGGGCAGCAGAGCCTTTCTGGAAGTTGTTTGCCTAGGTTTTAAATTTGGATGGAATGTGCCAGGAAAACCCCCCATAAGTTTATGTCTCATTACTCCTAGTTCGTTGTTTTAATTTTTTCAATTGGGGTAATGGTTAGAATGTTGCTTGTCCAAGGTGTACACACTCTAGTTCATCTACATATTCTATATACCTATTTATGTAGAGATCCTCTTCCCGTGTAAATTATTACAGAGTGTTCCATAATCCTTCCTTGCTATATGGTCGGTCTTTTTGATATATGTATATAATATGTATTTGTATACATATGGTAACGCTAATCTTCATTTATCCATTCCCCCCACCTTTCCTTTTAGATAAGAATAGTTCTTTTTTAATAAGTCTGTGATTGACTTTCTCTGTGGAAATATGTTCATTTGTTTCAGTTATTAGATAACGCCTATAAGTGATATCATAGGATATAGGACTTTTGCTTTCCGACTTACCTCATGTTCTGTGATTATCTCCAAGATCATCTATTGTGCCTCAAAGAGCAGTTTTCCAATGTTTTCCATTGCTGGTTTTCATTGTGTACATGGACCATTTCTTCTTTATCCTTTCATCTGTTGATGGACATTTTGGTTGCTTCACTGTCTTGTCTATTGTGAATAAGGCTGCAGTGCAGCTTTCGCAGCCCGGGATTTCTTCATTCTGGTCTTCTCAGGTGAGAGGCCCATTGGTGCACCTGCTGGATTGACTGGTACCTCAATTTTTCCTTTTAAACGCAGCTCTTTCCTGTTCTCATTATTAGCGTTTAACCCTTTTACATTTCACCAGCACCTAGAGGGTACACAGTTCTCTAAAACCTATTCAGCATTTATTGTTTGTAGACTTTTTGCCAATAGTCAGTCCACTGGTGTGAGTTGAAAACTTTTTGTAGATTAGATTGCATGAGTCTAATACTTCCTGAGGTTGAGCTTTTAACCATTTTCCTTTCTTTAAAAAGAGTGAGTAAAACTTAACTCTTCATACTATCTTCGTGAAAATTTTGCCTGTTTTGAATTTTTTTATCCATTCCCTACCTCAGCACAATTTTGAGGGCAGGTGTCCTTTACAGCCCTGAGTCCTTGTGAATGGTAAATGACCATTAGCTGTGGGTTAAATGCTGCCCTTCTGGGAATCGGCCACAAGGCGGCAGCATTTCTCCTTTACCAAATCTGGTTACTAGGGCAACAGAGCCTTACTGGAAGTGGTGTTCTAGGTTGTAAATTAGAATGGCATGTGCGAGGAAAACGCCCTTTAATTTATGTCTCATTATTTCTTGTTGGTATTTTTAACTTAATTTTTATTTTTTATCACAGCAAACTTGATTACAATGTTTTGTTTGTTCTAGGTGTGCAAGATGGGGTTCTTTCACACATATACATATATCTATTCTTCTTTAGATCCTTTTCCCATGTAGGTTATGACACAGTGTTTAGTAGTCTTCTCTTGGTATTGCGTAGGTCTTTGGTGATTATATATTTCACAGGTGTTTGTATCTCTCTGTTAACCTCAATACGGTAATGTATCCAATCCTCACACCTTTCTATTTGGTGAACCATAAGTTTTTTTATTGATGGTATGATAGTGTTTCTCTGTGTAAATATCTTTGTTTGTATCATTTTTTAGGTAACCCCTATATGTGATATGATAGGATATGTGTCTTTCGCTTTCTCACTTACTCCAAGTTGCGTGATTACTTCTAGACTCATCTATGGTGCTGCAAATGGCATTGTTTCATTTTTTCACTAGCTCATATTCCATCTGTACAGGTAGCAGTTCTTTTTTGTCCACCCATCTGTCGGTAGACTTTTTGGTTACTTCCATATCTTGGCTATTGTAACACTATGCAATGCCGATTTGCGTGGCTGTGTCCTTCCAATTCTGTCTTCTTAGTTTATAGGTCCAGGAATAGGTCTGCTGGATCTTATGGTTCCTCAATGTTTACCATTTAAAGGCACCTCTGTTCTGTTCTCCTTAGTGGCTCTTTTCAGGTTACGTCCCACTTAAAGTGGAGCGTATGTATATCTTCCCAGCACCTTCAGCATTTATTCTTTGTAGTTTTTGCTGATGGCTATTCTGAGTGGTGTGAGCTCATACCAGTTTGTGGATGAATTTGCATGTGTCTCATAATGTGTAGAAATTGAGCTTTAAGACATGTCCTTTTTATTTTTCCTGCTGTGATTAGAGCTTATTTCTTCAAAGTGTTTTCTTAAAGTATGTGTCACCATTTGAAATATTTTGGCCATTATCTCCCTCAAGACATTTTGAGGGCAGGTTTCATTTACAGCCCTGCAGTACTTGTTCATATGAAGTGACCATTAGCTCAGGCTTTAAACCTGCTTTTGCAGGTAACGGCCAGAGAGCGGCTGCCTTTCTACGTTCCCCATGTTGGTACTAGGGAAACAGACCTATCGGCCAGTGGTGTTCTTCCGTTATAAATTAGAGTGCAATGTGCCCGGATAAACCCACAAATGTTGATGTCTCCTTGCTTTTGTTTGTTTTTAAATTGAATTTATATTTTTATTAGAGTAATATAACATTGTGTACGTGGACCACTTCTTCTTGGTGCATTCCTCAGTTGATGGACATTTTCATTGCTTCCAAGTGCTGGCTATGGTAAATCTTGCTGGCGTACAGGTTTGCCAGCCTGTGAATTTTTGATTCTCATTTCCTCAGGTGATAGGCCAAGCAGTGGTTGTGATTGATTGACTGGTAGCTCAATGTTTCCCTTTTCAAAGCACCTACACTGTGTTTTCATTAGTGGCTCTTACATGCCCCCCCTTACAACCGAGGGTACGCATTTCTCCACACTCCCTTCACCATTGATTTTTTGCAGCATTTTTCCTAATGGCCATTCTGACTGCTGTGAGCTGATAGGTTTTTGTAATATGGGTATGCATGTCATTAAAATTCTTAAAATTCATCATATTCCTACGCCTTTTTCTTTTCTCTTAAAAGAAAAAACCGTGAGTACAATATAGCTCTTGAAATTGTTGTCTTCGAAGGTTGCCCTCTTCTGAATTTTTTGGTTGATTTTTGACCCCAGAAATTTTCTGGAAGTCAGGTGCCATTTACAGAACTGCAAGTTGGTGAAAATTTAGTGACCGTTTGCAGTGGGTTCAAAGCTGCTGTTGTGGGACACGGACACAAGGAGGTAGCATTTCTCCATTCCCCAATCTGGGTACTAGGGCAGCAGAGCCTTTCTGGAAGTCATTGTCCTAGGTTGTAAATTAGAATGGAATTTGCCAGGAGAAAACCCCATAAGTTTATGTCTCATTACTTCTTCTTGGTTTTTAAAATGTTTTTAATCTGGGTAAAGCTTAGAATATTGTTTATCCTAGGTGTACACAATCTGGTTCATTTGTACATTATGTATGTCTATTAATGTACAGATCCTCTTCCCATGTGAAATATTACAGTGTTCCATCGACCTCCCTTGCTATATGTTTGGTCTTTTTGATACGTATATATAATATGTATTTGTATATGTATAGTAACACTAATCTTCATTTCTCAATTTCCCCCTTCTTTCCTTTTGGATGAGCATAGTTTGTTTTCTAAGCCTGTGAGTGTCTTTCTCTTTGGAAATATGTTCATCTGTGTCAGTTATAAGATAATGCCATAAGTGATAATATAGGATATATGTCTTTTGCTTTCCAACCTACTTCCTGTTTTGTGATTATCTCCAGGGTCATGTATGGTGCCTCAAAGAGCAGTGCTTCAATGTTTTCCATGGCTAATATTCCATTGTGTACATGGACCACTTCTTCTTGGTGCATTCCTCTGTTGATGGACATTTTCGTTGCTTCCAAGCGTTGCCTATGGTAAATATTGCTGGAGTGCAGGATTGCCAGCCTGTGATTTTTGATTTTCATTTTCTCAGGTGATAGACCCAGCAGTGGGTATGATTGATTGACTGGTATGGTAGCTCAACGTTTACCTTTTCAAGGCACCTCAATTGTGCTTTCATTAGTGGCTCTTACCAAGTCCCACTTAGAATCGAGGGTATGCATTTCTCCACAATCACGTCCGCATTTATTGTTTGCAGCATTTTTGTTGATGGCCATTCTGACTGCTGTGAGCTGATAGGTTTTTGGAATTTGGGTTTACATGTCTGTAAAAATTCCTACAATTCGTCATTTCTCCACGGCTTTTCCTTTTCTGTTAAAAGAAAAAAGAAAAAAAGTGTTATTATAATATACCTCTTCAAATTTTGTTTTTTGGAAGGTTGCACTCTAGAATTTTTGGTCGATTTTCGACCTCAGTATTTTTTGGTGGGCAGGTGTCATTTACAGAACAGCAATGGGTGAATATTTAGTGACCTTTTGCAGTGGGTTTAAAGCTGCTCTTGTGGGAAATGGCCACAAGGATGCAGCATTTCTCCATTCCCAAATCTGGGTACTAGGGCAGCAGAGCCGTTCTGGAAGTCGTTTGACTAGGTTGTAAGTTTGAATGGAATGTGCCAGGAAAACCCCCCTTAAGTTTATGTCTCATTACTCCTAATTCGTTGTTTTAATTTTTTCATTTGGGGTAATGTTTAGAATGTTGCTTGTCCAAGGTGTACACACTCTGGTTCATCTACATATTCTATATACCTATTTATGTAGAGATCCTCTTCCCTTGTAAATTATTACAGAGTGTTTCGAAAACCTTCCTTGCAATATGGTCGGTCTATTTGATATATGTATATAATATATATTTGTATACATATGGTAACGCTAATCTTCATTTATCCATTCCCCCCACCTTTCCTTTTAGATACGCGTAGTATTTTTTTTAATAAGTCTTTGATTGACTTTCTCTGTGGAAATATGTTCATTTGTGTCTGTTATTAGATTACGCCTATAAGTGATATCGTAGGATATAGGACTTTTGCTTTCCGACTTACCTCACGTTCTGTGATTATCTCCAAGATCATCTATGGTGCCTCAAAGAGCACTGTTTCATTGTTTTCCATGGCTAGTATTCTTTGTGTACATGGACCACTTCTTCTTTATCCTTTCATCTGTTGATGGACATTTTGGTTGCTTCTCTGTCTTGTCTATTGTGAATAAGGCTGCAGTGCAGCTTTTGCAGCCCGAGTCTTCTTCATTCTGGTCTTCTCAGGTGAGAGGCCCATTGGTGCACCTGCTGGATTGAATGGTACCTCAATTTTTCCTTTTAAACGCAGCTCCTTTCTGTTCTCATTATTAGCATTTAACCCTTTTACATCTCACCAGCAGCTAGAGGGTACACAGTTCTCTAAAACCTCTTCAGCATTTATTATTTGTAGACTTTTTGCCAATGGTCATTCGACTGGTGTGAGTTCGAAACTTTTGTGGATTAGATTGCATGAGCCTAATACTTCCTGAGGTTGAGCTTTTATCCATTTTCCTTTCTTTAAAAAGGGAGTGAGTAAAACTAACCTCTGCATACTATCTTCTTGAAAATTTTGCCTGTTTTGATTTTTTTTATCCATTCCCTACCTCAGCACAATTTTGAGGGCAGGTGTCCTTTACAGCCCTGAGTCCTTGTGAATGGTAAGTGACCATTAGCTTTGGGTTAAAAACTGCTCTTGCGGGAATCGGCCACAAGGCGGCAGCATTTCTCCTTTACCAAATCTGGTTACTAGGGCAACAGAGCCTTTTGGAAGTGGTGTTCTAGGTTGTAAATTAGAATGGAATGTGCGAGGACAAAGCCCTTTAAGTGTATGTCTCATTACTTCTTGTTGGTATTTTTAACTTAATTTTTATTTTTTATCACAGCAAACTTGATTACAATGTTTTGTTTGTTCTAGGTGTGCAAGATGGGGTTCTTTCACACATATACATATATCTGTTCTTCTATGGAGCCTTTTCAAATGTAGGTTATGACACAATGTTGAGTAGTCTCCTCTTGGTATTGCGTAGGTCTTTGGTGATTATATATTTCACATGTGTTTGTATCTCTCTGTTAACCTCAATATGGTAATGTATCCAATCCTCACACCTTTCTATTTGGTGAACTATAAGTTTTTTTTATTGATTCTATGATAGTGTTTCTCTGTGGAAATATCATTGTTTGTATCATTTTTTAGGTAACCCCTATATGTGATATGATACGATATGTGTCTTTCGCTTTCTCACTCACTCCAAGTTGCGTGATTACTTCTAGACTCAACTGTGGTGCTGCAAATGGCATTGTTTCATTTTTTCATTAGCTCATATTCCATCTCTACAGGTAGCAGTTCTTCTTGGTCCACCCATCTGTCGGTGGACTTTTTGGTTTCTTCCGTATATTGGCTATTGTAATATTATGCAATGCAGATTTGCCTGCCTGTGTCCTTCCAATCCTGTCTTCTTAGTTTATAGGTCCAGGAATAAGTCTGCTGGATCATATGGTAACTCAATGTTTACCTTTTAAAGGCACTTCTATTCTGTTCTCCTTAGTGGTTCTTTCCAGGTTACATCCCACTTAAAGTGGAGCGTATGTATTTCTTCCCAGCACCTTCAGGATTTATTCTTTGTAGCTTTTGCTGATGGTTATTCTGAGTGGTGTGTGATGATACCTCTTTGTGGTTGAATTTGCATGTGTCTCATAATGTGTAGAAATTGAGCTTTAAGACATGTCATTTTTATTTTCCCAGCTGTGATTAGAGCTTATTTCTTCAAAGTGTTTTCTTAAAGTATGTGTCACCCTTTGAAATATTTTGGCCATTACCTCCCTCAAGACATTTTGAGGGCAGGTTTCATTTACAGCCCTGCAGTACTTGTTCATATGAAGTGACCATTAGCTCAGGCTTTAAACCTGCTTTTGCAGGTAACGGCCAGAGAGCGGCAGCATTTCTACGTTACCCTTGCTGGTACTAGGGAAAGAGACCTACCGGCCAGTGGTGTTCTTCGGTTATAAATTAGAGGGCAAAGTGCCCGGATAAACCCACAAATGTTGATGTCTCCTTGCTTTTGTGTGTTTTTAAATTTAATTTATATTTATTATTAGAGTAATATTCCATTGTGTACGTGGACCACTTCTTCTTGGTGCATTCCTCAGTTGATGGACATTTTCATTGCTTCCAAGTGCTGGCTATGGTAAATCTTGCTGGCGTACAGGTTTGCCAGCCTGTGACTTTTTGATTCTCATTTTCTCAGGTGATAGGCCAAGAAGTGATTGTGATTGATTGACTGGTAGCTCAATGTTTCCCTTTTCAAAGCACCTACATTGTGTTTTCATTAGTGGCTCTTTACATGCCCCCCCTTACAACCGAGGGTACGCATTTCTCCACAATCCCTTCACCATTGATTTTTTGCAGCAGTTTTCCTAATGTCCATTCTGACTGCTGTGAGCTGATAGGTTTATGTAATATGGGTATTCATGTCATTAAAATTTTTAAAATTCATCATAATCCTACGCCTTTTTCTTTTCTCTTAAAAGAAAAAACCGTGAGTACTATATAGCTCTTGAAATTGTCTTCTTCGAAGGTTGCCCTCTTCTGAATTTTTGGGTCGATTTTTGACCCCAGAAATTTTCTGGAGGGCAGGTGCCATTTACAGAACTGCAAGTTGGCGAAAATTTAGTGACATTTTGCAGTGGGTTCAAAGCTACTGTTGTGGGAAACGGCCACAAGGAGGTAGCATTTCTCCTCTCCCCAATCTGGGTACTAAGGCAGCAGAGCCTGTCTGGAAGTCATTGTCCTAGGTTGCAAATTAGAATGGAATTTGCCAGGAGAAATCCCCATAAGTTTATGTCTCATTACTTCTTCTTGGTTTCTAAAATTTTTTTTAATCTGGGTAAAGTTTAGAATACTGTTTGTCCTAGGTGTACACAATCTGGTTCATTTGTACGTTATGTATGTCTATTAATGTACAGATCCTCTTCCCATGTAAAATATTAGTGTTCCGTCGCCCTCCCTTGCTATATGTTTGGTATTTTTGATACATGTATATACTATGTATTTGTATATGTATAGGAACACTAATCTTCATTTCTCAATTTCCCTCCTCCTTTCCTTTTCGATGAGCATAGTTTGTTTTCTAAGCCTGAGAGTGTCTTTCTCTTTGGTAATATGTTCATCTGTGTCAGTTATTAGATAATGCCATAAGTGATAATATAAGATATAGGGCTTTTGCTTTCTGACCTACTTCATGTTTTGTGATTATCTCCAGGCTCATGTATGGTGCCTCAAAGAGCAGTGCTTCAATGTTTTCCATGGCTAATATTCCATTGTGTACATGGACCACTTCTTCTTGGTGCATTCCTCTGTTGATGGACATTTTCGTTGCTTCCAAGTGTTGCCTATGGTAAATATTGCTGGAGTGCAGGATTGCCAGCCTGTGATTTTTGATTTTCATTTGCTCAGGCGATAGACCCAGCAGTGGGTATGATTCATTGACTGGTATGGTAGCTCAACGTTTACCTTTTCAAGGAACCTCAATTGTGCTTTCATTAGTGGCTCTTACCACGTCCCCCTTAGAATCGAGGGTACGCATTTTTCCACAATCACGTCAGCATTTATTGTTTGCAGCATTTTTGTTGATGGCCATTCTGACTGGTGTGAGCTGATAGGTTTTTGTAATTTGGGTTTACATGTCTGTAAACATTCCTACAATTCATCATTTTTCCACGCCTTTTTCTTTTCTGTTAAAAGAAAAAAGAAAAAAAGTGTGAGTATAATATATCTCTTCAAATTTTCTTTTTGGAAGGTTGCCCTCTAGAATTTTTTGGGTCGATTTTCGACCTCACTATTTTTTGGAGGGCCGGTGTCATTTACAGACGTGCAATTGGTGAATATTTAGTGACCTTTTGCAGGGGGTTCAAAGCTGCTGTTGTGGGAAACGGCCACAAGAATGCAGCATTTCTCCATTCCCAAATCTGGGTACTAGGGCAGCAGAGCCTTTCTGGAAGTTGTTTGCCTAGGTTTTAAATTTGGATGGAATGTGCCAGGAAAACCCCCCATAAGTTTATGTCTCATTACTCCTAGTTCGTTGTTTTAATTTTTTCAATTGGGGTAATGGTTAGAATGTTGCTTGTCCAAGGTGTACACACTCTAGTTCATCTACATATTCTATATACCTATTTATGTAGAGATCCTCTTCCCGTGTAAATTATTACAGAGTGTTCCATAATCCTTCCTTGCTATATGGTCGGTCTTTTTGATATATGTATATAATATGTATTTGTATACATATGGTAACGCTAATCTTCATTTATCCATTCCCCCCACCTTTCCTTTTAGATAAGAATAGTTCTTTTTTAATAAGTCTGTGATTGACTTTCTCTGTGGAAATATGTTCATTTGTTTCAGTTATTAGATAACGCCTATAAGTGATATCATAGGATATAGGACTTTTGCTTTCCGACTTACCTCATGTTCTGTGATTATCTCCAAGATCATCTATTGTGCCTCAAAGAGCAGTTTTCCAATGTTTTCCATTGCTGGTTTTCATTGTGTACATGGACCATTTCTTCTTTATCCTTTCATCTGTTGATGGACATTTTGGTTGCTTCACTGTCTTGTCTATTGTGAATAAGGCTGCAGTGCAGCTTTCGCAGCCCGGGATTTCTTCATTCTGGTCTTCTCAGGTGAGAGGCCCATTGGTGCACCTGCTGGATTGACTGGTACCTCAATTTTTCCTTTTAAACGCAGCTCTTTCCTGTTCTCATTATTAGCGTTTAACCCTTTTACATTTCACCAGCACCTAGAGGGTACACAGTTCTCTAAAACCTATTCAGCATTTATTGTTTGTAGACTTTTTGCCAATAGTCAGTCCACTGGTGTGAGTTGAAAACATTTTGTAGATTAGATTGCATGAGTCTAATACTTCCTGAGGTTGAGCTTTTAACCATTTTCCTTTCTTTAAAAAGAGTGAGTAAAACTTACCTCTTCATACTATCTTCGTGAAAATTTTGCCTGTTTTGAATTTTTTTATCCATTCCCTACCTCAGCACAATTTTGAGGGCAGGTGTCCTTTACAGCCCTGAGTCCTTGTGAATGGTAAATGACCATTAGCTGTGGGTTAAATGCTGCCCTTCTGGGAATCGGCCACAAGGCGGCAGCATTTCTCCGTTACCAAATCTGGTTACTAGGGCAACAGAGCCTTACTGGAAGTGGTGTTCTAGGTTGTAAATTAGAATGGCATGTGCGAGGAAAACGCCCTTTAATTTATGTCTCATTACTTCTTGTTGGTATTTTTAACTTAATTTTTATTTTTTATCACAGCAAACTTGATTACAATGTTTTGTTTGTTCTAGGTGTGCAAGATGGGGTTCTTTCACACATATACATATATCTATTCTTCTTTAGATCCTTTTCCCATGTAGGTTATGACACAGTGTTTAGTAGTCTTCTCTTGGTATTGCGTAGGTCTTTGGTGATTATATATTTCACAGGTGTTTGTATCTCTCTGTTAACCTCAATACGGTAATGTATCCAATCCTCACACCTTTCTATTTGGTGAACCATAAGTTTTTTTATTGATGGTATGATAGTGTTTCTCTGTGTAAATATCTTTGTTTGTATCATTTTTTAGGTAACCCCTATATGTGATATGATAGGATATGTGTCTTTCGCTTTCTCACTTACTCCAAGTTGCGTGATTACTTCTAGACTCATCTATGGTGCTGCAAATGGCATTGTTTCATTTTTTCACTAGCTCATATTCCATCTGTACAGGTAGCAGTTCTTTTTTGTACACCCATCTGTCGGTGGACTTTTTGGTTACTTCCATATCTTGGCTATTGTAACACTATGCAATGCCGATTTGCGTGGCTGTGTCCTTCCAATTCTGTCTTCTTAGTTTATAGGTCCAGGAATAGGTCTGCTGGATCTTATGGTTCCTCAATGTTTACCATTTAAAGGCACCTCTGTTCTGTTCTCCTTAGTGGCTCTTTTCAGGTTACGTCCCACTTAAAGTGGAGCGTATGTATATCTTCCCAGCACCTTCAGCATTTATTCTTTGTAGTTTTTGCTGATGGTTATTCTGAGTGGTGTGAGCTCATACCAGTTTGTGGATGAATTTGCATGTGTCTCATAATGTGTAGAAATTGAGCTTTAAGACATGTCCTTTTTATTTTTCCGGCTGTGATTAGAGCTTATTTCTTCAAAGTGTTTTCTTAAAGTATGTGTCACCATTTGAAATATTTTGGCCATTATCTCCCTCAAGACATTTTGAGGGCAGGTTTCATTTACAGCCCTGCAGTACTTGTTCATATGAAGTGACCATTAGCTCAGGCTTTAAACCTGCTTTTGCAGGTAACGGCCAGAGAGCGGCTGCCTTTCTACGTTCCCCATGTTGGTACTAGGGAAACAGACCTATCGGCCAGTGGTGTTCTTCCGTTATAAATTAGAGTGCAATGTGCCCGGATAAACCCACAAATGTTGATGTCTCCTTGCTTTTGTTTGTTTTTAAATTGAATTTATATTTATTATTAGAGTAATATAACATTGTGTACGTGGACCACTTCTTCTTGGTGCATTCCTCAGTTGATGGACATTTTCATTGCTTCCAAGTGCTGGCTATGGTAAATCTTGCTGGCGTACCGGTTTGCCAGCCTGTGACTTTTTGATTCTCATTTTCTCAGGTGAGAGGCCAAGTAATGATTGTGATTGATTGACTGGTAGCTCAATGTTTCCCTTTTCAAAGCACCTACATTGTGTTTTCATTAGTGGCTCTTTACATGCCCCCCTTACAACCGAGGGTACGCATTTCTCCACATTCCCTTCACCATTGATTTTTTGCAGCATTTTTCCTAATGTCCATTCTGACTGCTGTGAGCTGATAGGTTTTTGTAATATGGGTATGCATGTCATTAAAATTTTTAAAATTCATCATAATCCTACGCCTTTTTCTTTTCTCTTAAAAGAAAAAACCGTGAGTAATATATAGCTCTTAAAATTGTCTTCTTCGAAGGTTGCCCTCTTCTGAATTTTTTGGTCGATTTTGACCCCAGAAATTTTCTGGTCGGCAGGTGCCATTTACAAAACTGCAAGTTGGTGAAAATTTAGTGACCGTTTGCAGTGGGTTCAAAGCTGCTGTTCTGGGAAACGGCGACAAGCAGGTAGCATTTCTCCATTCCCCAATCTGGGTAATAGGGCAGCAGAGCCTTTCTGGAAGTCATTTTCCTAGGTTGTAAATTAGAATGGAATTTGCCAGGAGAACTCCCCATATGTTTATGTCTCATTACTTCTTCTTGGTTTTTAAATTTTTTTTAATCTGGGTAAAGTTTAGAATATTGTTTGTCCTAGGTGTACACAATCTGGTTCATTTGTACATTATGTATGTCTATTAATGTACAGATCCTCTTCCCATGTAAAATATTACAGTGTTCCATCGACCTCCCTTGCTATATGTTCGGTCTTTTTGATACATGTATATAATATGTATTTGTATATGTATAGTAACACTAATCTTCATTTCTCAATTTCCCCCCTCCTTTCCTATTAGATGAGCATAGTTTGTTTTCTAAGCCTGTGAGTGTCTTTCTCTTTGGAAATATGTTCATCTGTGTCAGTTATTAGATAATGCCATAAGTGATAATATAGGATATAGGTCTTTTGCTTTTCGACCTACTTCATGTTTTTTGATTATCTCCAGGCTCATGTATGGTGCCCCAAAGAGCAGTGCTTCAATATTTTCCATGGTTAATATTCCATTGTGTACATGGACCACTTCTTCTTGTTGCATTCCTCTGTTGATGGACATTTTCGTTGCTTCCAAGTGTTGCCTATGGTAAATATTGCTGGAGTGCAGGATTGCCAGCCTGTGATTTTTTTTTTCCAGCCTGTGATTATTGATTTTCATTTTCTCAGGTGATAGACCCAGCAGTGGGTATGATTGATTGACTGGTATGGTAGCTCAACGTTTACCTTTTCAAGGCACCTCAATTGTGCTTTCATTAGTGGCTCTTACCACGTCCCCCTTATAATCGAGGGTACGCATTTCTCCACAATCACGTCAGCATTTATTGTTTGCAGCATTTTTGTTGATGGGCATTCTGACTGGTGTGAGCTGACAGGCTTTTGTAATTTGGGTTTACATGTCTGTAAAAATTCCTACAATTCATCATTTTTCCACGCCTTTTTCTTTTCTGTTAAAAGAAAAAAGAAAAAAAGTGTTAGTATTATATACCTCTTCAAATATTCTTTTTGAAAGGTTGCACCCTAGAATTTTTGGTCGATTTTCGACCTCAGTATTTTTTGGAGGGCAGGTGTCATTTACAGAACTGCAATTGGTGAATATTTAGTGACCTTTTGAAGTTGCTTTAAAGCTGCTGTTGTGGGAAACGGCCACAAGGATGCAGCATTTCTCCATTCCCAAATCTGGGTACTAGGGCAGCAGAGCCGTTCTGGAAGTCGTTTGCCTAGGTTGTAAATTTGAATGGAATGTGCCAGGAAAACCCCCCATAAGTTTATGTCTCATTACTCCTAGTTCGTTGTTTTAATTTTTTCAATTGGGGTAATGGTTAGAATGTTGCTTGTGCAAGGTGTACACACTCTGGTTCATCTACATATCCTATATGCCTATTTATGTAGAGATTCTCTTCCCGTGTAAATTATTACAGAGTGTTCCGTAAACCTTCCTTGCTATATGGTCGGTCTCTTTGATATATGCATATAATATGTATTTGTATACACATGGTAACGCTAATCTTCATTTATCCATTCCCCCCACCTTTCCTTTTAGATAAGCATAGTTTTTTTAATAAGTCTGTGATTGACTTTCTCTGTGGAAATATGTTCATTTGTGTCAGTTATTAGATAACGCCTATAAGTGATATCATAGGATATAGGCCTTTTGCTTTCCGACTTTCCTCATGTTCTGTGATTATCTTCAAGATCATCTATGGTGCCTCAAAGAGCAGTGTTTCATTGTTTTCCATGGCTAGTATTCATTGTGTACATGGACCACTTCTTCTTTATCCTTTCATCTGTAGATGGACATTTTGGTTGCTTCACTGTCTTGTCTTTTGTGAATAAGGCTGAAGCGCAGCTTTTGCAGCCCAGGTCTTCTTCATTCTGGTCTTCTCAGGTGAGAGGCCCATTGGTGCGCCTGCTGGATTGAATGGTACCTCAATTTTTCCTTTTAAACGCAGCTCCTTTCTGTTCTCATTATTAGCGTTTAACCCTTTTACATCTCACCAGCAGCTAGAGGGTACACAGTTCTCTAAAACCTCTTCTGCGTTTATTGTTTGTAGACTTTTTTCCAATGGTCAGTCGACTGGTGTGAGTTGAAAACTTTTTGTAGATTAGATTGCATGAGTCTAATTCTTCCTGAGGTTGAGCTTTTATCCATTTTCCTTTCTTTAAAAAGAGAGTGAGTAAAACTTGCCTCTTCATAGTAACTTCTTCAAAATTCTGCCTGTTTTGAATTTTCTTTATCCATTCCCTACCTCAGCACAATTTTGAGGGCAGGTGTCCTTTACAGCCTTGAGTCATTTTGAATGGCAAGTGACCATTAGCTGTGGGTTAAAAGCTGCTCTTGCGGGAATTGGCCACAAGGCGGCAGCATTTCTCCTTTACCAAATCTGGTTAATAGGGCAACAGAGCCTTACTGGAAGTGGTGTTCTAGGTTGTAAATTAGAATGGAATGTGCGAGGAAAAAGCCCTTTAAGTTTATGTCTCATTACTTCTTGTTGGTATTTTTAACTTAATTTTTATTTTTTGTCACAGCAAACTTGATTACAATGTTTTGTTTGTTCTAGGTGTGCAAGATGTGGTTCTTTCACACATATACATATATCTATTCCTCTTCGGATCCTTTTCCCATGTAGGTTATGACACAATGTTGAGTAGTCTTCTCTTGGTATTGCGTAGGTCTTTGGTGATTATATATTTCACATGTGTTTGTATCTCTCTGTTAACCTCAATATGGTCATGTATCCAATCCTCACACCTTACTATTTGGTGAACCATAAGTTTTTTTATTGATTCTTTGATAGTGTTTCTCTGTGGAAATATCTTTGTATCATTTTTTAGGTAACCCCTATATGTGATATGATAGGATATGTGTCTTTTGCTTTTTCACTTACTCCAAGTTGCGTGATTACTTCTAGACTCATCTATAGTGCTGCAAATGGCATTGTTTCATTTTTTCACTAGATCATATTCCATCTGTACAGGTAGAAGTTGTTCTTTGTCCACCCATCTGTCGGTGGACTTTTTGGTTACTTCCATATCTTGGCTACTGTAACACTATGCAATGCCGATTTGCGTGCCTGTGTCCTTCCAATTCTGTCTTCTTAGTTTATAGGTCCAGGAATAGGTCTGCTGGATCATATGGTAGCTCAATGTTTACCTTTTAAAGGCACCTCTATTCTGTTCACCTTAGTGGCTCTTTCCAGGTTACGTCCCACTTAAAGTGGAGGGTATGTATTTCTTCCCAGCACCTTCAGCATTTATTCTTTGCAGTTTTTGCTGATGGTTATTCTGAGTGGTGTGAGCTGATACCTCTTTGTGGTTGAATTTGCATGAGTCTCATAATGCATTGAAATTGAGCTTTAAGACATGTCCTTTTTATTTTTCCAGCTGTGATTAGAGCTTATTTCTTCAAAGTGTTTTCTTAAAGTATGTGTCACTATTTGAAATATTTTGGCCATTATCTCCCTCAAGGCATTTTGAGGGCAGGTTTCATTTACAGCCCTGCAGTACTTGTTCATATGAAGTGACCATTAGCTCAGGCTTTTAACCTGCTTTTGCAGGTATCGGCCAAAGAGCGGCAGCCTTTCTACGTTCCCCATGCTCGTACTAGGGAAACAGACCTACCGGCCAGTGGTGTTCTTCGGTTATAAATTAGAGTGCAATGTGCCCGGATAAACCCACAAATGTTGATGTCTCCTTGCTTCTGTTTGTTTTAAATTTAATTTATATTTATTATTAGAGTAATATTCCATTGTGTACGTGGACCACTTCTTCTTGGTGCATTCCTCAGTTGATGGACATTTTCATTGCTTCCAAGTGCTGGCTATGGTAAATCTTGCTGGCGTACAGGTTTGCCAGCCTGTGACTTTTTGATTCTCATTTTCTCAGGTGATAGGCCAAGAAGTGATTGTGATTGATTGACTGGTAGCTCAATGTTTCCCTTTTCAAAGCACCTACATTGTGTTTTCATTAGTGGCTCTTTACATGCACCACCTTACAACCGAGGGTACGCATTTCTCCGCACTCCCTTCACCGTTTATTTTTTCCAGCATTATTCCTAATGGCCATTCTGACCGCTGTGAGCTGATAGGTTTTTGTAATATGGGTATGCAAATCATTAAAATTTTTAAAATTCATCATATTCCTATGCCTTTTTGTTTTCTCTTAAAAGAAAAAACCGTGAGTACAATATAGCTCTTGAAATTCTCTTCTTCGAAGGTTGCCCACTCCTGAAGTTTTTGGTCGATTTTTGACCCCAGAAATTTTCTGGAGGGCACGTGCCATTTACAGAACTGCAAGTTGGTGAAAATTTAGTCACCTTTTGCAGTGGGTTCAAAGCTGCTGTTTTGGGAAACGGCCACAAGGAGGTAACATTTCTCCATTCCCCAATCTGGGAACTAGGGCAGCAGAGCCTTTCTGGAAGTCATTGTCCTAGGTTGTAAATTAGAATGGAATTTGCCAGGAGAAATCCCCATATGTTTTTGTCTCATTACTTCTTCTTGGTTTTTAAAATTTTTTTAATCTGGGTAAAGTTTAGAATATTGTTTGTCCTAGGTGTACACAATCTGGTTCATTTGTACATTATGTATGTCTATTAATGTACAGATGCTCTTCCCATGTAAAGTATTAGTGTTCTGTCGACCTCCCTTGTTATATATTCGGTCTTTTTGATACATGTATATAATATGTATTTGTATATGTATAGTAACACTTATCTTCATTTCTCAATTTCCCCCCTCCTTTCCTTTTCGATGAGCATAGTTTGTTTTCTAAGCCTGTGAGTGTCTTTCTCTTTGGAAATATGTTCATCTGTGTCAGTTATTAGATAATGCCATAAGTGATAATATAGGATATAGGTCTTTTGCTTTCCGACCTACTTCATGTTTTTTGATTATCTCCAGGCTCATGTATGGTGCCCCAAAGAGCAGTGCTTCAATATTTTCCATGGTTAATATTCCATTGTGTACATGGACCACTTCTTCTTGTTGCATTCCTCTGTTGATGGACATTTTCGTTGCTTCCAAGTGTTGCCTATGGTAAATATTGCTGGAGTGCAGGATTGCCAGCCTGTGATTTTTTTTTTCCAGCCTGTGATTATTGATTTTCATTTTCTCAGGTGATAGACCCAGCAGTGGGTATGATTGATTGACTGGTATGGTAGCTCAACGTTTACCTTTTCAAGGCACCTCAATTGTGCTTTCATTAGTGGCTCTTACCACGTCCCCCTTATAATCGAAGGTACGCATTTCTCCACAATCACGTCAGCATTTATTGTTTGCAGCATTTTTGATGATGGGCATTCTGACTGGTGTGAGCTGACAGGCTTTTGTAATTTGGGTTTACATGTCTGTAAAAATTCCTACAATTCATCATTTTTCCACGCCTTTTTCTTTTCTGTTAAAAGAAAAATGAAAAAAGTGTTAGTATAATATACCTCTTCAAATATTCTTTTTGAAAGGTTGCACCCTAGAATTTTTCGTCGATTTTCGACCTCAGTATTTTTTGGAGGGCAGGTGTCATTTACAGAACTGCAATTGGTGAATATTTAGTGACCTTTTGAAGTTGCTTTAAAGCTGCTGTTGTTGGAAACGGCCACAAGGATGCAGCATTTCTCCATTCCCAAATCTGGGTACTAGGGCAGCAGAGCCATTCTGGAAGTCGTTTGCCTAGGTTGTAAATTTGAATGGAATGTGCCAGGAAAACCCCCCATAAGTTTATGTCTCATTACTCCTAGTTCGTTGTTTTAATTTTTTCAATTGGGGTAATGGTTAGAATGTTGCTTGTGCAAGGTGTACACACTCTGGTTCATCTACATATCCTATATGCCTATTTATGTAGAGATTCTCTTCCCGTGTAAATTATTACAGAGTGTTCCGTAAACCTTCCTTGCTATATGGTCGGTCTCTTTGATATATGTATATAATATGTATTTGTATACACATGGTAACGCTAATCTTCATTTATCCATTCCCCCCACCTTTCCTTTTAGATAAGCATAGTTTTTTTAATAAGTCTGTGATTGACTTTCTCTGTGGAAATATGTTCATTTGTGTCAGTTATTAGATAACGCCTATAAGTGATATCATAGGATATAGGCCTTTTGCTTTCCGACTTTCCTCATGTTCTGTGATTATCTTCAAGATCATCTATGGTGCCTCAAAGAGCAGTGTTTCATTGTTTTCCATGGCTAGTATTCATTGTGTACATGGACCACTTCTTCTTTATCCTTTCATCTGTTGATGGACATTTTGGTTGCTTCACTGTCTTGTCTTTTGTGAATAAGGCTGAAGTGCAGCTTTTGCAGCCCAGGTCTTCTTCATTCTGGTCTTCTCAGGTGAGAGGCCCATTGGTGCGCCTGCTGGATTGAATGGTACCTCAATTTTTCCTTTTAAACGCAGCTCCTTTCTGTTCTCATTATTAGCGTTTAACCCTTTTACATCTCACCAGCAGCTAGAGGGTACACAGTTCTCTAAAACCTCTTCTGCGTTTATTGTTTGTAGACTTTTTTCCAATGGTCAGTCGACTGGTGTGAGTTGAAAACTTTTTGTAGATTAGATTGCATGAGTCTAATTCTTCCTGAGGTTGAGCTTTTATCCATTTTCCTTTCTTTAAAAAGAGAGTGAGTAAAACTTGCCTCTTCATAGTAACTTCTTCAAAATTCTGCCTGTTTTGAATTTTCTTTATCCATTCCCTACCTCAGCACAATTTTGAGGGCAGGTGTCCTTTACAGCCTTGAGTCATTTTGAATGGCAAGTGACCATTAGCTGTGGGTTAAAAGCTGCTCTTGCGGGAATTGGCCACAAGGCGGCAGCATTTCTCCTTTACCAAATCTGGTTAATAGGGCAACAGAGCCTTACTGGAAGTGGTGTTCTAGGTTGTAAATTAGAATGGAATGTGCGAGGAAAAAGCCCTTTAAGTTTATGTCTCATTACTTCTTGTTGGTATTTTTAACTTAATTTTTATTTTTTGTCACAGCAAACTTGATTACAATGTTTTGTTTGTTCTAGGTGTGCAAGATGTGGTTCTTTCACACATATACATATATCTATTCCTCTTCGGATCCTTTTCCCATGTAGGTTATGACACAATGTTGAGTAGTCTTCTCTTGGTATTGCGTAGGTCTTTGGTGATTATATATTTCACATGTGTTTGTATCTCTCTGTTAACCTCAATATGGTCATGTATCCAATCCTCACACCTTACTATTTGGTGAACCATAAGTTTTTTTATTGATTCTTTGATAGTGTTTCTCTGTGGAAATATCTTTGTATCATTTTTTAGGTAACCCCTATATGTGATATGATAGGATATGTGTCTTTTGCTTTTTCACTTACTCCAAGTTGCGTGATTACTTCTAGACTCATCTATAGTGCTGCAAATGGCATTGTTTCATTTTTTCACTAGATCATATTCCATCTGTACAGGTAGAAGTTGTTCTTTGTCCACCCATCTGTCGGTGGACTTTTTGGTTACTTCCATATCTTGGCTACTGTAACACTATGCAATGCCGATTTGCGTGCCTGTGTCCTTCCAATTCTGTCTTCTTAGTTTATAGGTCCAGGAATAGGTCTGCTGGATCATATGGTAGCTCAATGTTTACCTTTTAAAGGCACCTCTATTCTGTTCACCTTAGTGGCTCTTTCCAGGTTACGTCCCACTTAAAGTGGAGGGTATGTATTTCTTCCCAGCACCTTCAGCATTTATTCTTTGCAGTTTTTGCTGATGGTTATTCTGAGTGGTGTGAGCTGATACCTCTTTGTGGTTGAATTTGCATGAGTCTCATAATGCATTGAAATTGAGCTTTAAGACATGTCCTTTTTATTTTTCCAGCTGTGATTAGAGCTTATTTCTTCAAAGTGTTTTCTTAAAGTATGTGTCACTATTTGAAATATTTTGGCCATTATCTCCCTCAAGGCATTTTGAGGGCAGGTTTCATTTACAGCCCTGCAGTACTTGTTCATATGAAGTGACCATTAGCTCAGGCTTTTAACCTGCTTTTGCAGGTATCGGCCAAAGAGCGGCAGCCTTTCTACGTTCCCCATGCTCGTACTAGGGAAACAGACCTACCGGCCAGTGGTGTTCTTCGGTTATAAATTAGAGTGCAATGTGCCCGGATAAACCCACAAATGTTGATGTCTCCTTGCTTCTGTTTGTTTTAAATTTAATTTATATTTATTATTAGAGTAATATTCCATTGTGTACGTGGACCACTTCTTCTTGGTGCATTCCTCAGTTGATGGACATTTTCATTGCTTCCAAGTGCTGGCTATGGTAAATCTTGCTGGCGTACAGGTTTGCCAGCCTGTGACTTTTTGATTCTCATTTTCTCAGGTGATAGGCCAAGAAGTGATTGTGATTGATTGACTGGTAGCTCAATGTTTCCCTTTTCAAAGCACCTACATTGTGTTTTCATTAGTGGCTCTTTACATGCACCACCTTACAACCGAGGGTACGCATTTCTCCGCACTCCCTTCACCGTTTATTTTTTCCAGCATTATTCCTAATGGCCATTCTGACCGCTGTGAGCTGATAGGTTTTTGTAATATGGGTATGCAAATCATTAAAATTTTTAAAATTCATCATATTCCTATGCCTTTTTGTTTTCTCTTAAAAGAAAAAACCGTGAGTACAATATAGCTCTTGAAATTCTCTTCTTCGAAGGTTGCCCACTCCTGAAGTTTTTGGTCGATTTTTGACCCCAGAAATTTTCTGGAGGGCACGTGCCATTTACAGAACTGCAAGTTGGTGAAAATTTAGTCACCTTTTGCAGTGGGTTCAAAGCTGCTGTTTTGGGAAACGGCCACAAGGAGGTAACATTTCTCCATTCCCCAATCTGGGAACTAGGGCAGCAGAGCCTTTCTGGAAGTCATTGTCCTAGGTTGTAAATTAGAATGGAATTTGCCAGGAGAAATCCCCATATGTTTTTGTCTCATTACTTCTTCTTGGTTTTTAAAATTTTTTTAATCTGGGTAAAGTTTAGAATATTGTTTGTCCTAGGTGTACACAATCTGGTTCATTTGTACATTATGTATGTCTATTAATGTACAGATGCTCTTCCCATGTAAAGTATTAGTGTTCTGTCGACCTCCCTTGTTATATATTCGGTCTTTTTGATACATGTATATAATATGTATTTGTATATGTATAGTAACACTTATCTTCATTTCTCAATTTCCCCCCTCCTTTCCTTTTCCATGAGCATAGTTTGTTTTCTAAGCCTGTGAGTGTCTTTCTCTTTGGAAATATGTTCATCTGTGTCAGTTATTAGATAATGCCATAAGTGATAATATAGGATATAGGTCTTTTGCTTTCCGACCTACTTCATGTTTTTTGATTATCTCCAGGCTCATGTATGGTGCCCCAAAGAGCAGTGCTTCAATATTTTCCATGGTTAATATTCCATTGTGTACATGGACCACTTCTTCTTGTTGCATTCCTCTGTTGATGGACATTTTCGTTGCTTCCAAGTGTTGCCTATGGTAAATATTGCTGGAGTGCAGGATTGCCAGCCTGTGATTTTTTTTTTCCAGCCTGTGATTATTGATTTTCATTTTCTCAGGTGATAGACCCAGCAGTGGGTATGATTGATTGACTGGTATGGTAGCTCAACGTTTACCTTTTCAAGGCACCTCAATTGTGCTTTCATTAGTGGCTCTTACCACGTCCCCCTTATAATCGAAGGTACGCATTTCTCCACAATCACGTCAGCATTTATTGTTTGCAGCATTTTTGATGATGGGCATTCTGACTGGTGTGAGCTGACAGGCTTTTGTAATTTGGGTTTACATGTCTGTAAAAATTCCTACAATTCATCATTTTTCCACGCCTTTTTCTTTTCTGTTAAAAGAAAAAAGAAAAAAGTGTTAGTATAATATACCTCTTCAAATATTCTTTTTGAAAGGTTGCACCCTAGAATTTTTCGTCGATTTTCGACCTCAGTATTTTTTGGAGGGCAGGTGTCATTTACAGAACTGCAATTGGTGAATATTTAGTGACCTTTTGAAGTTGCTTTAAAGCTGCTGTTGTGGGAAACGGCCACAAGGATGCAGCATTTCTCCATTCCCAAATCTGGGTACTAGGGCAGCAGAGCCATTCTGGAAGTCGTTTGCCTAGGTTGTAAATTTGAATGGAATGTGCCAGGAAAACCCCCCATAAGTTTATGTCTCATTACTCCTAGTTCGTTGTTTTAATTTTTTCAATTGGGGTAATGGTTAGAATGTTGCTTGTGCAAGGTGTACACACTCTGGTTCATCTACATATCCTATATGCCTATTTATGTAGAGATTCTCTTCCCGTGTAAATTATTACAGAGTGTTCCGTAAACCTTCCTTGCTATATGGTCGGTCTCTTTGATATATGTATATAATATGTATTTGTATACACATGGTAACGCTAATCTTCATTTATCCATTCCCCCCACCTTTCCTTTTAGATAAGCATAGTTTTTTTAATAAGTCTGTGATTGACTTTCTCTGTGGAAATATGTTCATTTGTGTCAGTTATTAGATAACGCCTATAAGTGATATCATAGGATATAGGCCTTTTGCTTTCCGACTTTCCTCATGTTCTGTGATTATCTTCAAGATCATCTATGGTGCCTCAAAGAGCAGTGTTTCATTGTTTTCCATGGCTAGTATTCATTGTGTACATGGACCACTTCTTCTTTATCCTTTCATCTGTTGATGGACATTTTGGTTGCTTCACTGTCTTGTCTTTTGTGAATAAGGCTGAAGTGCAGCTTTTGCAGCCCAGGTCTTCTTCATTCTGGTCTTCTCAGGTGAGAGGCCCATTGGTGCGCCTGCTGGATTGAATGGTACCTCAATTTTTCCTTTTAAACGCAGCTCCTTTCTGTTCTCATTATTAGCGTTTAACCCTTTTACATCTCACCAGCAGCTAGAGGGTACACAGTTCTCTAAAACCTCTTCTGCGTTTATTGTTTGTAGACTTTTTTCCAATGGTCAGTCGACTGGTGTGAGTTGAAAACTTTTTGTAGATTAGATTGCATGAGTCTAATTCTTCCTGAGGTTGAGCTTTTATCCATTTTCCTTTCTTTAAAAAGAGAGTGAGTAAAACTTGCCTCTTCATAGTAACTTCTTCAAAATTCTGCCTGTTTTGAATTTTCTTTATCCATTCCCTACCTCAGCACAATTTTGAGGGCAGGTGTCCTTTACAGCCTTGAGTCATTTTGAATGGCAAGTGACCATTAGCTGTGGGTTAAAAGCTGCTCTTGCGGGAATTGGCCACAAGGCGGCAGCATTTCTCCTTTACCAAATCTGGTTAATAGGGCAACAGAGCCTTACTGGAAGTGGTGTTCTAGGTTGTAAATTAGAATGGAATGTGCGAGGAAAAAGCCCTTTAAGTTTATGTCTCATTACTTCTTGTTGGTATTTTTAACTTAATTTTTATTTTTTGTCACAGCAAACTTGATTACAATGTTTTGTTTGTTCTAGGTGTGCAAGATGTGGTTCTTTCACACATATACATATATCTATTCCTCTTCGGATCCTTTTCCCATGTAGGTTATGACACAATGTTGAGTAGTCTTCTCTTGGTATTGCGTAGGTCTTTGGTGATTATATATTTCACATGTGTTTGTATCTCTCTGTTAACCTCAATATGGTCATGTATCCAATCCTCACACCTTACTATTTGGTGAACCATAAGTTTTTTTATTGATTCTTTGATAGTGTTTCTCTGTGGAAATATCTTTGTATCATTTTTTAGGTAACCCCTATATGTGATATGATAGGATATGTGTCTTTTGCTTTTTCACTTACTCCAAGTTGCGTGATTACTTCTAGACTCATCTATAGTGCTGCAAATGGCATTGTTTCATTTTTTCACTAGATCATATTCCATCTGTACAGGTAGAAGTTGTTCTTTGTCCACCCATCTGTCGGTGGACTTTTTGGTTACTTCCATATCTTGGCTACTGTAACACTATGCAATGCCGATTTGCGTGCCTGTGTCCTTCCAATTCTGTCTTCTTAGTTTATAGGTCCAGGAATAGGTCTGCTGGATCATATGGTAGCTCAATGTTTACCTTTTAAAGGCACCTCTATTCTGTTCACCTTAGTGGCTCTTTCCAGGTTACGTCCCACTTAAAGTGGAGGGTATGTATTTCTTCCCAGCACCTTCAGCATTTATTCTTTGCAGTTTTTGCTGATGGTTATTCTGAGTGGTGTGAGCTGATACCTCTTTGTGGTTGAATTTGCATGAGTCTCATAATGCATTGAAATTGAGCTTTAAGACATGTCCTTTTTATTTTTCCAGCTGTGATTAGAGCTTATTTCTTCAAAGTGTTTTCTTAAAGTATGTGTCACTATTTGAAATATTTTGGCCATTATCTCCCTCAAGGCATTTTGAGGGCAGGTTTCATTTACAGCCCTGCAGTACTTGTTCATATGAAGTGACCATTAGCTCAGGCTTTTAACCTGCTTTTGCAGGTATCGGCCAAAGAGCGGCAGCCTTTCTACGTTCCCCATGCTCGTACTAGGGAAACAGACCTACCGGCCAGTGGTGTTCTTCGGTTATAAATTAGAGTGCAATGTGCCCGGATAAACCCACAAATGTTGATGTCTCCTTGCTTCTGTTTGTTTTAAATTTAATTTATATTTATTATTAGAGTAATATTCCATTGTGTACGTGGACCACTTCTTCTTGGTGCATTCCTCAGTTGATGGACATTTTCATTGCTTCCAAGTGCTGGCTATGGTAAATCTTGCTGGCGTACAGGTTTGCCAGCCTGTGACTTTTTGATTCTCATTTTCTCAGGTGATAGGCCAAGAAGTGATTGTGATTGATTGACTGGTAGCTCAATGTTTCCCTTTTCAAAGCACCTACATTGTGTTTTCATTAGTGGCTCTTTACATGCACCACCTTACAACCGAGGGTACGCATTTCTCCGCACTCCCTTCACCGTTTATTTTTTCCAGCATTATTCCTAATGGCCATTCTGACCGCTGTGAGCTGATAGGTTTTTGTAATATGGGTATGCAAATCATTAAAATTTTTAAAATTCATCATATTCCTATGCCTTTTTGTTTTCTCTTAAAAGAAAAAACCGTGAGTACAATATAGCTCTTGAAATTCTCTTCTTCGAAGGTTGCCCACTCCTGAAGTTTTTGGTCGATTTTTGACCCCAGAAATTTTCTGGAGGGCACGTGCCATTTACAGAACTGCAAGTTGGTGAAAATTTAGTCACCTTTTGCAGTGGGTTCAAAGCTGCTGTTTTGGGAAACGGCCACAAGGAGGTAACATTTCTCCATTCCCCAATCTGGGAACTAGGGCAGCAGAGCCTTTCTGGAAGTCATTGTCCTAGGTTGTAAATTAGAATGGAATTTGCCAGGAGAAATCCCCATATGTTTTTGTCTCATTACTTCTTCTTGGTTTTTAAAATTTTTTTAATCTGGGTAAAGTTTAGAATATTGTTTGTCCTAGGTGTACACAATCTGGTTCATTTGTACATTATGTATGTCTATTAATGTACAGATGCTCTTCCCATGTAAAGTATTAGTGTTCTGTCGACCTCCCTTGTTATATATTCGGTCTTTTTGATACATGTATATAATATGTATTTGTATATGTATAGTAACACTTATCTTCATTTCTCAATTTCCCCCCTCCTTTCCTTTTCCATGAGCATAGTTTGTTTTCTAAGCCTGTGAGTGTCTTTCTCTTTGGAAATATGTTCATCTGTGTCAGTTATTAGATAATGCCATAAGTGATAATATAGGATATAGGTCTTTTGCTTTCCGACCTACTTCATGTTTTTTGATTATCTCCAGGCTCATGTATGGTGCCCCAAAGAGCAGTGCTTCAATATTTTCCATGGTTAATATTCCATTGTGTACATGGACCACTTCTTCTTGTTGCATTCCTCTGTTGATGGACATTTTCGTTGCTTCCAAGTGTTGCCTATGGTAAATATTGCTGGAGTGCAGGATTGCCAGCCTGTGATTTTTTTTTTCCAGCCTGTGATTATTGATTTTCATTTTCTCAGGTGATAGACCCAGCAGTGGGTATGATTGATTGACTGGTATGGTAGCTCAACGTTTACCTTTTCAAGGCACCTCAATTGTGCTTTCATTAGTGGCTCTTACCACGTCCCCCTTATAATCGAAGGTACGCATTTCTCCACAATCACGTCAGCATTTATTGTTTGCAGCATTTTTGTTGATGGGCATTCTGACTGGTGTGAGCTGACAGGCTTTTGTAATTTGGGTTTACATGTCTGTAAAAATTCCTACAATTCATCATTTTTCCACGCCTTTTTCTTTTCTGTTAAAAGAAAAAAGAAAAAAGTGTTAGTATAATATACCTCTTCAAATATTCTTTTTGAAAGGTTGCACCCTAGAATTTTTCGTCGATTTTCGACCTCAGTATTTTTTGGAGGGCAGGTGTCATTTACAGAACTGCAATTGGTGAATATTTAGTGACCTTTTGAAGTTGCTTTAAAGCTGCTGTTGTGGGAAACGGCCACAAGGATGCAGCATTTCTCCATTCCCAAATCTGGGTACTAGGGCAGCAGAGCCATTCTGGAAGTCGTTTGCCTAGGTTGTAAATTTGAATGGAATGTGCCAGGAAAACCCCCCATAAGTTTATGTCTCATTACTCCTAGTTCGTTGTTTTAATTTTTTCAATTGGGGTAATGGTTAGAATGTTGCTTGTGCAAGGTGTACACACTCTGGTTCATCTACATATCCTATATGCCTATTTATGTAGAGATTCTCTTCCCGTGTAAATTATTACAGAGTGTTCCGTAAACCTTCCTTGCTATATGGTCGGTCTCTTTGATATATGTATATAATATGTATTTGTATACACATGGTAACGCTAATCTTCATTTATCCATTCCCCCCACCTTTCCTTTTAGATAAGCATAGTTTTTTTAATAAGTCTGTGATTGACTTTCTCTGTGGAAATATGTTCATTTGTGTCAGTTATTAGATAACGCCTATAAGTGATATCATAGGATATAGGCCTTTTGCTTTCCGACTTTCCTCATGTTCTGTGATTATCTTCAAGATCATCTATGGTGCCTCAAAGAGCAGTGTTTCATTGTTTTCCATGGCTAGTATTCATTGTGTACATGGACCACTTCTTCTTTATCCTTTCATCTGTTGATGGACATTTTGGTTGCTTCACTGTCTTGTCTTTTGTGAATAAGGCTGAAGTGCAGCTTTTGCAGCCCAGGTCTTCTTCATTCTGGTCTTCTCAGGTGAGAGGCCCATTGGTGCGCCTGCTGGATTGAATGGTACCTCAATTTTTCCTTTTAAACGCAGCTCCTTTCTGTTCTCATTATTAGCGTTTAACCCTTTTACATCTCACCAGCAGCTAGAGGGTACACAGTTCTCTAAAACCTCTTCTGCGTTTATTGTTTGTAGACTTTTTTCCAATGGTCAGTCGACTGGTGTGAGTTGAAAACTTTTTGTAGATTAGATTGCATGAGTCTAATTCTTCCTGAGGTTGAGCTTTTATCCATTTTCCTTTCTTTAAAAAGAGAGTGAGTAAAACTTGCCTCTTCATAGTAACTTCTTCAAAATTCTGCCTGTTTTGAATTTTCTTTATCCATTCCCTACCTCAGCACAATTTTGAGGGCAGGTGTCCTTTACAGCCTTGAGTCATTTTGAATGGCAAGTGACCATTAGCTGTGGGTTAAAAGCTGCTCTTGCGGGAATTGGCCACAAGGCGGCAGCATTTCTCCTTTACCAAATCTGGTTAATAGGGCAACAGAGCCTTACTGGAAGTGGTGTTCTAGGTTGTAAATTAGAATGGAATGTGCGAGGAAAAAGCCCTTTAAGTTTATGTCTCATTACTTCTTGTTGGTATTTTTAACTTAATTTTTATTTTTTGTCACAGCAAACTTGATTACAATGTTTTGTTTGTTCTAGGTGTGCAAGATGTGGTTCTTTCACACATATACATATATCTATTCCTCTTCGGATCCTTTTCCCATGTAGGTTATGACACAATGTTGAGTAGTCTTCTCTTGGTATTGCGTAGGTCTTTGGTGATTATATATTTCACATGTGTTTGTATCTCTCTGTTAACCTCAATATGGTCATGTATCCAATCCTCACACCTTACTATTTGGTGAACCATAAGTTTTTTTATTGATTCTTTGATAGTGTTTCTCTGTGGAAATATCTTTGTTTGTATCATTTTTTAGGTAACCCCTATATGTGATATGATAGGATATGTGTCTTTTGCTTTTTCACTTACTCCAAGTTGCGTGATTACTTCTAGACTCATCTATAGTGCTGCAAATGGCATTGTTTCATTTTTTCACTAGATCATATTCCATCTGTACAGGTAGAAGTTGTTCTTTGTCCACCCATCTGTCGGTGGACTTTTTGGTTACTTCCATATCTTGGCTACTGTAACACTACGCAATGCCGATTTGCGTGCCTGTGTCCTTCCAATTCTGTCTTCTTAGTTTATAGGTCCAGGAATAGGTCTGCTGGATCATATGGTAGCTCAATGTTTACCTTTTAAAGGCACCTCTATTCTGTTCACCTTAGTGGCTCTTTCCAGGTTACGTCCCACTTAAAGTGGAGGGTATGTATTTCTTCCCAGCACCTTCAGCATTTATTCTTTGCAGTTTTTGCTGATGGTTATTCTGAGTGGTGTGAGCTGATACCTCTTTGTGGTTGAATTTGCATGAGTCTCATAATGCATTGAAATTGAGCTTTAAGACATGTCCTTTTTATTTTTCCAGCTGTGATTAGAGCTTATTTCTTCAAAGTGTTTTCTTAAAGTATGTGTCACCATTTGAAATATTTTGGCCATTATCTCCCTCAAGGCATTTTGAGGGCAGGTTTCATTTACAGCCCTGCACTACTTGTTCATATGAAGTGACCATTAGCTCAGGCTTTTAACCTGCTTTTGCAGGTATCGGCCAAAGAGCGGCAGCCTTTCTACGTTCCCCATGCTGGTACTAGGGAAACAGACCTACCGGCCAGTGGTATTCTTCGGTTATAAATTAGAGTGCAATGTGCCCGGATAAACCCACAAATGTTGATGTCTCCTTGCTTCTGTTTGTTTTAAATTTAATTTATATTTATTATTAGAGTAATATTCCATTGTGTACGTGGACCACTTCTTCTTGGTTCATTCCTCGGTTGATGGACATTTTCATTGCTTCCAAGTGCTGGCTATGGTAAATCTTGCTGGCGTACAGGTTTGCCAGCCTGTGACTTTTTGATTCTCATTTTCTCAGGTGATAGGCCAAGAAGTGATTGTGATTGATTGACTGGTAGCTCAATGTTTCCCTTTTCAAAGCACCTACATTGTGTTTTCATTAGTGGCTCTTTACATGCCCCACCTTACAAACGAGGGTACGCATTTCTCCGCACTCCCTTCACCGTTTATTTTTTCCAGCATTATTCCTAATGGCCATTCTGACCGCTGTGAGCTGATAGGTTTTTGTAATATGGGTATGCAAATCATTAAAATTTTTAAAATTCATCATATTCCTATGCCTTTTTGTTTTTTCTTAAAAGAAAAAACCGTGAGTACAATATAGCTCTTGAAATTCTCTTCTTCGAAGGTTGCCCTCTCCTGAAGTTTTTGGTCGATTTTTGACCCCAGAAATTTTCTGGAGGGCACGTGCCATTTACAGAACTGCAAGTTGGTGAAAATTTAGTCACCTTTTGCAGTGGGTTCAAAGCTGCTCTTTTGGGAAACGGCCACAAGGAGGTAGCATTTCTCCATTCCCCAATCTGGGAACTAGGGCAGCAGAGCCTTTCTGGAAGTCATTGTCCTAGGTTGTAAACTAGAATGGAATTTGCCAGGAGAAATCCCCATATGTTTTTGTCTCATTACTTCTTCTTGGTTTTTAAAATTTTTTTAATCTGGGTAAAGTTTAGAATATTGTTTGTCCTAGGTGTACACAATCTGGTTCATTTGTACATTATGTATGTCTATTAATGTACAGATGCTCTTCCCATGTAAAGTATTAGTGTTCTGTCGACCTCCCTTGTTATATATTCGGTCTTTTTGATACATGTATATAATATGTATTTGTATATGTATAGTAACACTTATCTTCATTTCTCAATTTCCCCCCTCCTTTCCTTTTCGATGAGCATAGTTTGTTTTCTAAGCCTGTGAGTGTCTTTCTCTTTGGAAATATGTTCATCTGTGTCAGTTATTAGAGAATGCCATAAGTGATAATATAGGATATAGGTCTTTTGCTTTCCGACCTACTTCATGTTTTTTGATTATCTCCAGGCTCATGTATGGTGCCCCAAAGAGCAGTGCTTCAATATTTTCCATGGTTAATATTCCATTGTGTACATGGACCACTTCTTCTTGTTGCATTCCTCTGTTGATGGACATTTTCGTTGCTTCCAAGTGTTGCCTATGGTAAATATTGCTGGAGTGCAGGATTGCCAGCCTGTGATTTTTTTTTTTCCAGCCTGTGATTATTGATTTTCATTTTCTCAGGTGATAGACCCAGCAGTGGGTATGATTGATTGACTGGTATGGTAGCTCAACGTTTACCTTTTCAAGGCACCTCAATTGTGCTTTCATTAGTGGCTCTTACCACGTCCCCCTTATAATCGAGGGTACGCATTTCTCCACAATCACGTCAGCATTTATTGTTTGCAGCATTTTTGTTGATGGGCATTCTGACTGGTGTGAGCTGACAGGCTTTTGTAATTTGGGTTTACATGTCTGTAAAAATTCCTACAATTCATCATTTTTCCACGCCTTTTTCTTTTCTGTTAAAAGAAAAAAGAAAAAAAGTGTTAGTATTATATACCTCCACAAATATTCTTTTTGAAAGGTTGCACCTTAGAATTTTTGGTCGATTTTCGACCTCAGTATTTTTTGGAGGGCAGGTGTCATTTACAGAACTGCAATTGGTGAATATTTAGTGACCTTTTGAAGTTGCTTTAAAGCTGCTGTTGTGGGAAACGGCCACAAGGATGCAGCATTTCTCCATTCCCAAATCTGGGTACTAGGGCAGCAGAGCCGTTCTGGAAGTCGTTTGCCTAGGTTGTAAATTTGAATGGAATGTGCCAGGAAAACACCCCATAAGTTTATGTCTCATTACTCCTAGTTCGTTGTTTTAATTTTTTCAATTGGGGTAATGGTTAGAATGTTGCTTGTGCAAGGTGTACACACTCTGGTTCATCTACATATCCTATATGCCTATTTATGTAGAGATTCTCTTCCCGTGTAAATTATTACAGAGTGTTCCGTAAACCTTCCTTGCTATATGGTCGGTCTCTTTGATATATGCATATGATATGTATTTGTATACACATGGTAACGCTAATCTTCATTTATCCATTCCCCCCACCTTTCCTTTTAGATAAGCATAGTTTTTTTAATAAGTCTGTGATTGACTTTCTCTGTGGAAATATGTTCATTTGTGTCAGTTATTAGATAACGCCTATAAGTGATATCATAGGATATAGGACTTTTGCTTTCCGACTTACCTCATGTTCTGTGATTATCTCCAAGATCATCTATGGTGCCTCAAAGAGCAGTGTTTCATTGTTTTCCATGGCTAGTATTCATTGTGTACATGGACCACTTCTTCTTTATCCTTTCATCTGTTGATGGACATTTTGGTTGCCTCACTCTCTTGTCTATTGTGAATAAGGCTGAAGTGCAGATTTTGCAGCCCGGGTCTTCTTCATTCTGGTCTTCTCAGGTGAGAGGCCCATTGGTGCGCCTGCTGGATTGAATGGTACCTCAATTTTTCCTTTTAAACGCAGCTCCTTTCTGTTCTCATTATTAGCGTTTAACCCTTTTACATCTCACCAGCAGCTAGAGGGTACACAGTTCTCTAAAACCTCTTCTGCGTTTATTGTTTGTAGACTTTTTTCCAATGATCAGTCGACTGGTGTGAGTTGAAAACTTTTTGTAGATTAGATTGCATGAGTCTAATACTTCCTGAGGTTGAGCTTTTATCCATTTTCCTTTCTTTAAAAAGAGAGTGAGTAAAACTTGCCTCTTCATAGTAACTTCTTCAAAATTCTGCCTGTTTTGAATTTTCTTTATCCATTCCCTACCTCAGCACAATTTTGAGGGCAGGTGTCCTTTACAGCCTTGAGTCATTTTGAATGGCAAGTGACCATTAGCTGTGGGTTAAAAGCTGCTCTTGCGGGAATTGGCCACAAGGCGGCAGCATTTCTCCTTTACCAAATCTGGTTAATAGGGCAACAGAGCCTTACTGGAAGTGGTGTTCTAGGTTGTAAATTAGAATGGAATGTGCGAGGAAAAAGCCCTTTAAGTTTATGTCTCATTACTTCTTGTTGGTATTTTAAACTTAATTTTTATTTTTTGTCACAGCAAACTTGATTACAATGTTTTGTTTGTTCTAGGTGTGCAAGATGTGGTTCTTTCACACATATACATATATCTATTCCTCTTCGGATCCTTTTCCCATGTAGGTTATGACACAATGTTGAGTAGTCTTCTCTTGGTATTGCGTAGGTCTTTGGTGATTATATATTTCACATGTGTTTGTATCTCTCTGTTAACCTCAATATGGTCATGTATCCAATCCTCACACCTTACTATTTGGTGAACCATAAGTTTTTTTATTGATTCTTTGATAGTGTTTCTCTGTGGAAATATCTTTGTTTGTATCATTTTTTAGGTAACCCCTATATGTGATATGATAGGATATGTGTCTTTTGCTTTTTCACTTACTCCAAGTTGCGTGATTACTTCTAGACTCATCTATAGTGCTGCAAATGGCATTGTTTCATTTTTTCACTAGATCATATTCCATCTGTACAGGTAGAAGTTGTTCTTTGTCCACCCATCTGTCGGTGGACTTTTTGGTTACTTCCATATCTTGGCTACTGTAACACTATGCAATGCCGATTTGCGTGCCTGTGTCCTTCCAATTCTGTCTTCTTAGTTTATAGGTCCAGGAATCGGTCTGCTGGATCATATGGTAGCTCAATGTTTACCTTTTAAAGGCACCTCTATTCTGTTCACCTTAGTGGCTCTTTCCAGGTTACGTCCCACTTAAAGTGGAGGGTATGTATTTCTTCCCAGCACCTTCAGCATTTATTCTTTGCAGTTTTTGCTGATGGTTATTCTGAGTGGTGTGAGCTGATACCTCTTTGTGGTTGAATTTGCATGAGTCTCATAATGCATTGAAATTGCGCTTTAAGACATATCCTTTTTATTTTTCCAGCTGTGATTAGAGCTTATTTCTTCAAAGTGTTTTCTTAAAGTATGTGTCACCATTTGAAATATTTTGGCCATTATCTCCCTCAAGGCATTTTGAGGGCAGGTTTCATTTACAGCCCTGCACTACTTGTTCATATGAAGTGACCATTAGCTCAGGCTTTTAACCTGCTTTTGCAGGTATCGGCCAAAGAGCGGCAGCCTTTCTACGTTCCCCATGCTCGTACTAGGGAAACAGACCTACCGGCCAGTGGTGTTCTTCGGTTATAAATTAGAGTGCAATGTGCCCGGATAAACCCACAAATGTTGATGTCTCCTTGCTTCTGTTTGTTTTAAATTTAATTTATATTTATTATTAGAGTAATATTCCATTGTGTACGTGGACCACTTCTTCTTGGTTCATTCCTCGGTTGATGGACATTTTCATTGCTTCCAAGTGCTGGCTATGGTAAATCTTGCTGGCGTACAGGTTTGCCAGCCTGTGACTTTTTGATTCTCATTTTCTCAGGTGATAGGCCAAGAAGTGATTGTGATTGATTGACTGGTAGCTCAATGTTTCCCTTTTCAAAGCACCTACATTGTGTTTTCATTAGTGGCTCTTTACATGCCCCACCTTACAACCGAGGGTACGCATTTCTCCGCACTCCCTTCACCGTTTATTTTTTCCAGCATTATTCCTAATGGCCATTCTGACCGCTGTGAGCCGATAGGTTTTTGTAATATGGGTATGCAAATCATTAAAATTTTTAAAATTCATCATATTCCTATGCCTTTTTGTTTTCTCTTAAAAGAAAAAACCGTGAGTACAATATAGCTCTTGAAATTCTCTTCTTCGAAGGTTGCCCACTCCTGAAGTTTTTGGTCGATTTTTGACCCCAGAAATTTTCTGGAGGGCACGTGCCATTTACAGAACTGCAAGTTGGTGAAAATTTAGTCACCTTTTGCAGTGGGTTCAAAGCTGCTGTTTTGGGAAACGGCCACAAGGAGGTAGCATTTCTCCATTCCCCAATCTGGGAAGTAGGGCAGCAGAGCCTTTCTGGAAGTCATTGTCCTAGGTTGTAAATTAGAATGGAATTTGCCAGGAGAAATCCCCATATGTTTTTGTCTCATTACTTCTTCTTGGTTTTTAAAATTTTTTTAATCTGGGTAAAGTTTAGAATATTGTTTGTCCTAGGTGTACAAAATCTGGTTCATTTGTACATTATGTATGTCTATTAATGTACAGATGCTCTTCCCATGTAAAGTATTAGTGTTCTGTCGACCTCCCTTGTTATATATTCGGTCTTTTTGATACATGTATATAATATGTATTTGTATATGTATAGTAACACTTATCTTCATTTCTCAATTTCCCCCCTCCTTTCCTTTTCGATGAGCATAGTTTGTTTTCTAAGCCTGTGAGTGTCTTTCTCTTTGGAAATATGTTCATCTGTGTCAGTTATTAGATAATGCCATAAGTGATAATATAGGATATAGGTCTTTTGCTTTCCGACCTACTTCATGTTTTTTGATTATCTCCAGGCTCATGTATGGTGCCCCAAAGAGCAGTGCTTCAATATTTTCCATGGTTAATATTCCATTGTGTACATGGACCACTTCTTCTTGTTGCATTCCTCTGTTGATGGACATTTTCGTTGCTTCCAAGTGTTGCCTATGGTAAATATTTCTGGAGTGCAGGATTGCCAGCCTGTGATTTTTTTTTTCCAGCCTGTGATTATTGATTTTCATTTTCTCAGGTGATAGACCCAGCAGTGGGTATGATTGATTGACTGGTATGGTACCTCAACGTTTACCTTTTCAAGGCACCTCAATTGTGCTTTCATTAGTGGCTCTTACCACGTCCCCCTTATAATCGAAGGTACGCATTTCTCCACAATCACGTCAGCATTTATTGTTTGCAGCATTTTTGTTGATGGGCATTCTGACTGGTGTGAGCTGACAGGCTTTTGTAATTTGGGTTTACATATCTGTAAAAATTCCTACAATTCATCATTTTTCCACGCCTTTTTCTTTTCTGTTAAAAGAAAAAAGAAAAAAGTGTTAGTATAATATACCTCTTCAAATATTCTTTTTGAAAGGTTGCACCCTAGAATTTTTCGTCGATTTTCGACCTCAGTATTTTTTGGAGGGCAGGTGTCATTTACAGAACTGCAATTGGTGAATATTTAGTGACCTTTTGAAGTTGCTTTAAAGCTGCTGTTGTGGGAAACGGCCACAAGGATGCAGCATTTCTCCATTCCCAAATCTGGGTACTAGGGCAGCAGAGCCATTCTGGAAGTCATTTGCCTAGGTTGTAAATTTGAATGGAATGTGCCAGGAAAACCCCCCATAAGTTTATGTCTCATTACTCCTAGTTCGTTGTTTTAATTTTTTCAATTGGGGTAATGGTTAGAATGTTGCTTGTGCAAGGTGTACACACTCTGGTTCATCTACATATCCTATATGCCTATTTATGTAGAGATTCTCTTCCCGTGTAAATTATTACAGAGTGTTCCATAAACCTTCCTTGCTATATGGTCGGTCTCTTTGATATATGTATATAATATGTATTTGTATACACATGGTAACGCTAATCTTCATTTATCCATTCCCCCCACCTTTCCTTTTAGATAAGCATAGTTTTTTTAATAAGTCTGTGATTGACTTTCTCTGTGGAAATATGTTCATTTGTGTCAGTTATTAGATAACGCCTATAAGTGATATCATAGGATATAGGCCTTTTGCTTTCCGACTTTCCTCATGTTCTGTGATTATCTTCAAGATCATCTATGGTGCCTCAAAGAGCAGTGTTTCATTGTTTTCCATGGCTAGTATTCATTGTGTACATGGACCACTTCTTCTTTATCCTTTCATCTGTTGATGGACATTTTGGTTGCTTCACTGTCTTGTCTTTTGTGAATAAGGCTGAAGTGCAGCTTTTGCAGCCCAGGTCTTCTTCATTCTGGTCTTCTCAGGTGAGAGGCCCATTGGTGCGCCTGCTGGATTGAATGGTACCTCAATTTTTCCTTTTAAACGCAGCTCCTTTCTGTTCTCATTATTAGCGTTTAACCCTTTTACATCTCACCAGCAGCTAGAGGGTACACAGTTCTCTAAAACCTCTTCTGCGTTTATTGTTTGTAGACTTTTTTCCAATGGTCAGTCGACTGGTGTGAGTTGAAAACTTTTTGTAGATTAGATTGCATGAGTCTAATTCTTCCTGAGGTTGAGCTTTTATCCATTTTCCTTTCTTTAAAAAGAGAGTGAGTAAAACTTGCCTCTTCATAGTAACTTCTTCAAAATTCTGCCTGTTTTGAATTTTCTTTATCCATTCCCTACCTCAGCACAATTTTGAGGGCAGGTGTCCTTTACAGCCTTGAGTCATTTTGAATGGCAAGTGACCATTAGCTGTGGGTTAAAAGCTGCTCTTGCGGGAATTGGCCACAAGGCGGCAGCATTTCTCCTTTACCAAATCTGGTTAATAGGGCAACAGAGCCTTACTGGAAGTGGTGTTCTAGGTTGTAAATTAGAATGGAATGTGCGAGGAAAAAGCCCTTTAAGTTTATGTCTCATTACTTCTTGTTGGTATTTTAAACTTAATTTTTATTTTTTGTCACAGCAAACTTGATTACAATGTTTTGTTTGTTCTAGGTGTGCAAGATGTGGTTCTTTCACACATATACATATATCTATTCCTCTTCGGATCCTTTTCCCATGTAGGTTATGACACAATGTTGAGTAGTCTTCTCTTGGTATTGCGTAGGTCTTTGGTGATTATATATTTCACATGTGTTTGTATCTCTCTGTTAACCTCAATATGGTCATGTATCCAATCCTCACACCTTACTATTTGGTGAACCATAAGTTTTTTTATTGATTCTTTGATAGTGTTTCTCTGTGGAAATATCTTTGTTTGTATCATTTTTTAGGTAACCCCTATATGTGATATGATAGGATATGTGTCTTTTGCTTTTTCACTTACTCCAAGTTGCGTGATTACTTCTAGACTCATCTATAGTGCTGCAAATGGCATTGTTTCATTTTTTCACTAGATCATATTCCATCTGTACAGGTAGAAGTTGTTCTTTGTCCACCCATCTGTCGGTGGACTTTTTGGTTACTTCCATATCTTGGCTACTGTAACACTATGCAATGCCGATTTGCGTGCCTGTGTCCTTCCAATTCTGTCTTCTTAGTTTATAGGTCCAGGAATAGGTCTGCTGGATCATATGGTAGCTCAATGTTTACCTTTTAAAGGCACCTCTATTCTGTTCACCTTAGTGGCTCTTTCCAGGTTACGTCCCACTTAAAGTGGAGGGTATGTATTTCTTCCCAGCACCTTCAGCATTTATTCTTTGCAGTTTTTGCTGATGGTTATTCTGAGTGGTGTGAGCTGATACCTCTTTGTGGTTGAATTTGCATGAGTCTCATAATGCATTGAAATTGAGCTTTAAGACATGTCCTTTTTATTTTTCCAGCTGTAATTAGAGCTTATTTCTTCAAAGTGTTTTCTTAAAGTATGTGTCACTATTTGAAATATTTTGGCCATTATCTCCCTCAAGGCATTTTGAGGGCAGGTTTCATTTACAGCCCTGCAGTACTTGTTCATATGAAGTGACCATTAGCTCAGGCTTTTAACCTGCTTTTGCAGGTATCGGCCAAAGAGCGGCAGCCTTTCTACGTTCCCCATGCTCGTACTAGGGAAACAGACCTACCGGCCAGTGGTGTTCTTCGGTTATAAATTAGAGTGCAATGTGCCCGGATAAACCCACAAATGTTGATGTCTCCTTGCTTCTGTTTGTTTTAAATTTAATTTATATTTATTATTAGAGTAATATTCCATTGTGTACGTGGACCACTTCTTCTTGGTGCATTCCTCAGTTGATGGACATTTTCATTGCTTCCAAGTGCTGGCTATGGTAAATCTTGCTGGCGTACAGGTTTGCCAGCCTGTGGCTTTTTGATTCTCATTTTCTCAGGTGATAGGCCAAGAAGTGATTGTGATTGATTGACTGGTAGCTCAATGTTTCCCTTTTCAAAGCACCTACATTGTGTTTTCATTAGTGGCTCTTTACATGCACCACCTTACAACCGAGGGTACGCATTTCTCCGCACTCCCTTCACCGTTTATTTTTTCCAGCATTATTCCTAATGGCCATTCTGACCGCTGTGAGCTGATAGGTTTTTGTAATATGGGTATGCAAATCATTAAAATTTTTAAAATTCATCATATTCCTATGCCTTTTTGTTTTCTCTTAAAAGAAAAAACCGTGAGTACAATATAGCTCTTGAAATTCTCTTCTTCGAAGGTTGCCCACTCCTGAAGTTTTTGGTCGATTTTTGACCCCAGAAATTTTCTGGAGGGCACGTGCCATTTACAGAACTGCAAGTTGGTGAAAATTTAGTCACCTTTTGCAGTGGGTTCAAAGCTGCTGTTTTGGGAAACGGCCACAAGGAGGTAACATTTCTCCATTCCCCAATCTGGGAACTAGGGCAGCAGAGCCTTTCTGGAAGTCATTGTCCTAGGTTGTAAATTAGAATGGAATTTGCCAGGAGAAATCCCCATATGTTTTTGTCTCATTACTTCTTCTTGGTTTTTAAATTTTTTTTAATCTGGGTAAAGTTTAGAATATTGTTTGTCCTAGGTGTACACAATCTGGTTCATTTGTACATTATGTATGTCTATTAATGTACAGATGCTCTTCCCATGTAAAGTATTAGTGTTCTGTCGACCTCCCTTGTTATATATTCGGTCTTTTTGATACATGTATATAATATGTATTTGTATATGTATAGTAACACTTATCTTCATTTCTCAATTTCCCCCCTCCTTTCCTTTTCGATGAGCATAGTTTGTTTTCTAAGCCTGTGAGTGTCTTTCTCTTTGGAAATATGTTCATCTGTGTCAGTTATTAGATAATGCCATAAGTGATAATATAGGATATAGGTCTTTTGCTTTCCGACCTACTTCATGTGTTTTGATTATCTCCAGGCTCATGTATGGTGCCCCAAAGAGCAGTGCTTCAATATTTTCCATGGTTAATATTCCATTGTGTACATGGACCACTTCTTCTTGTTGCATTCCTCTGTTGATGGACATTTTCGTTGCTTCCAAGTGTTGCCTATGGTAAATATTGCTGGAGTGCAGGATTGCCAGCCTGTGATTTTTTTTTTCCAGCCTGTGATTATTGATTTTCATTTTCTCAGGTGATAGACCCAGCAGTGGGTATGATTGATTGACTGGTATGGTAGCTCAACGTTTACCTTTTCAAGGCACCTCAATTGTGCTTTCATTAGTGGCTCTTACCACGTCCCCCTTATAATCGAAGGTACGCATTTCTCCACAATCACGTCAGCATTTATTGTTTGCAGCATTTTTGTTGATGGGCATTCTGACTGGTGTGAGCTGACAGGCTTTTGTAATTTGGGTTTACATGTCTGTAAAAATTCCTACAATTCATCATTTTTCCACGCCTTTTTCTTTTCTGTTAAAAGAAAAAAGAAAAAAGTGTTAGTATAATATACCTCTTCAAATATTCTTTTTGAAAGGTTGCACCCTAGAATTTTTCGTCGATTTTCGACCTCAGTATTTTTTGGAGGGCAGGTGTCATTTACAGAACTGCAATTGGTGAATATTTAGTGACCTTTTGAAGTTGCTTTAAAGCTGCTGTTGTGGGAAACGGCCACAAGGATGCAGCATTTCTCCATTCCCAAATCTGGGTACTAGGGCAGCAGAGCCATTCTGGAAGTCGTTTGCCTAGGTTGTAAATTTGAATGGAATGTGCCAGGAAAACCCCCCATAAGTTTATGTCTCATTACTCCTAGTTCGTTGTTTTAATTTTTTCAATTGGGGTAATGGTTAGAATGTTGCTTGTGCAAGGTGTACACACTCTGGTTCATCTACATATCCTATATGCCTATTTATGTAGAGATTCTCTTCCCGTGTAAATTATTACAGAGTGTTCCGTAAACCTTCCTTGCTATATGGTCGGTCTCTTTGATATATGTATATAATATGTATTTGTATACACATGGTAACGCTAATCTTCATTTATCCATTCCCCCCGCCTTTCCTTTTAGATAAGCATAGTTTTTTTAATAAGTCTGTGATTGACTTTCTCTGTGGAAATATGTTCATTTGTGTCAGTTATTAGATAACGCCTATAAGTGATATCATAGGATATAGGCCTTTTGCTTTCCGACTTTCCTCATGTTCTGTGATTATCTTCAAGATCATCTATGGTGCCTCAAAGAGCAGTGTTTCATTGTTTTCCATGGCTAGTATTCATTGTGTACATGGACCACTTCTTCTTTATCCTTTCATCTGTTGATGGACATTTTGGTTGCTTCACTGTCTTGTCTTTTGTGAATAAGGCTGAAGTGCAGCTTTTGCAGCCCAGGTCTTCTTCATTCTGGTCTTCTCAGGTGAGAGGCCCATTGGTGCGCCTGCTGGATTGAATGGTACCTCAATTTTTCCTTTTAAACGCAGCTCCTTTCTGTTCTCATTATTAGCGTTTAACCCTTTTACATCTCACCAGCAGCTAGAGGGTACACAGTTCTCTAAAACCTCTTCTGCGTTTATTGTTTGTAGACTTTTTTCCAATGGTCAGTCGACTGGTGTGAGTTGAAAACTTTTTGTAGATTAGATTGCATGAGTCTAATTCTTCCTGAGGTTGAGCTTTTATCCATTTTCCTTTCTTTAAAAAGAGAGTGAGTAAAACTTGCCTCTTCATAGTAACTTCTTCAAAATTCTGCCTGTTTTGAATTTTCTTTATCCATTCCCTACCTCAGCACAATTTTGAGGGCAGGTGTCCTTTACAGCCTTGAGTCATTTTGAATGGCAAGTGACCATTAGCTGTGGGTTAAAAGCTGCTCTTGCGGGAATTGGCCACAAGGCGGCAGCATTTCTCCTTTACCAAATCTGGTTAATAGGGCAACAGAGCCTTACTGGAAGTGGTGTTCTAGGTTGTAAATTAGAATGGAATGTGCGAGGAAAAAGCCCTTTAAGTTTATGTCTCATTACTTCTTGTTGGTATTTTTAACTTAATTTTTATTTTTTGTCACAGCAAACTTGATTACAATGTTTTGTTTGTTCTAGGTGTGCAAGATGTGGTTCTTTCACACATATACATATATCTATTCCTCTTCGGATCCTTTTCCCATGTAGGTTATGACACAATGTTGAGTAGTCTTCTCTTGGTATTGCGTAGGTCTTTGGTGATTATATATTTCACATGTGTTTGTATCTCTCTGTTAACCTCAATATGGTCATGTATCCAATCCTCACACCTTACTATTTGGTGAACCATAAGTTTTTTTATTGATTCTTTGATAGTGTTTCTCTGTGGAAATATCTTTGTTTGTATCATTTTTTAGGTAACCCCTATATGTGATATGATAGGATATGTGTCTTTTGCTTTTTCACTTACTCCAAGTTGCGTGATTACTTCTAGACTCATCTATAGTGCTGCAAATGGCATTGTTTCATTTTTTCACTAGATCATATTCCATCTGTACAGGTAGAAGTTGTTCTTTGTCCACCCATCTGTCAGTGGACTTTTTGGTTACTTCCATATCTTGGCTACTGTAACACTATGCAATGCCGATTTGCGTGCCTGTGTCCTTCCAATTCTGTCTTCTTAGTTTATAGGTCCAGGAATCGGTCTGCTGGATCATATGGTAGCTCAATGTTTACCTTTTAAAGGCACCTCTATTCTGTTCACCTTAGTGGCTCTTTCCAGGTTACGTCCCACTTAAAGTGGAGGGTATGTATTTCTTCCCAGCACCTTCAGCATTTATTCTTTGCAGTTTTTGCTGATGGTTATTCTGAGTGGTGTGAGCTGATACCTTTTTGTGGTTGAATTTGCATGAGTCTCATAATGCATTGAAATTGCGCTTTAAGACATATCCTTTTTATTTTTCCAGCTGTGATTAGAGCTTATTTCTTCAAAGTGTTTTCTTAAAGTATGTGTCACCATTTGAAATATTTTGGCCATTATCTCCCTCAAGGCATTTTGAGGGCAGGTTTCATTTACAGCCCTGCACTACTTGTTCATATGAAGTGACCATTAGCTCAGGCTTTTAACCTGCTTTTGCAGGTATCGGCCAAAGAGCGGCAGCCTTTCTACGTTCCCCATGCTGGTACTAGGGAAACAGACCTACCGGCCAGTGGTGTTCTTCGGTTATAAATTAGAGTGCAATGTGCCCGGATAAACCCACAAATGTTGATGTCTCCTTGCTTCTGTTTGTTTTAAATTTAATTTATATTTATTATTAGAGTAATATTCCATTGTGTACGTGGACCACTTCTTCTTGGTTCATTCCTCGGTTGATGGACATTTTCATTGCTTCCAAGTGCTGGCTATGGTAAATCTTGCTGGCGTACAGGTTTGCCAGCCTGTGACTTTTTGATTCTCATTTTCTCAGGTGATAGGCCAAGAAGTGATTGTGATTGATTGACTGGTAGCTCAATGTTTCCCTTTTCAAAGCACCTACATTGTGTTTTCATTAGTGGCTCTTTACATGCCCCACCTTACAACCGAGGGTACGCATTTCTCCGCACTCCCTTCACCGTTTATTTTTTCCAGCATTATTCCTAATGGCCATTCTGACCGCTGTGAGCTGATAGGTTTTTGTAATATGGGTATGCAAATCATTAAAATTTTTAAAATTCATCATATTCCTATGCCTTTTTGTTTTCTCTTAAAAGAAAAAACCGTGAGTACAATATAGCTCTTGAAATTCTCTTCTTCGAAGGTTGCCCTCTCCTGAAGTTTTTGGTCGATTTTTGACCCCAGAAATTTTCTGGAGGGCACGTGCCATTTACAGAACTGCAAGTTGGTGAAAATTTAGTCACCTTTTGCAGTGGGTTCAAAGCTGCTGTTTTGGGAAACGGCCACAAGGAGGTAGCATTTCTCCATTCCCCAATCTGGGAACTAGGGCAGCAGAGCCTTTCTGGAAGTCATTGTCCTAGGTTGTAAATTAGAATGGAATTTGCCAGGAGAAATCCCCATATGTTTTTGTCTCATTACTTCTTCTTGGTTTTTAAAATTTTTTTAATCTGGGTAAAGTTTAGAATATTGTTTGTCCTAGGTGTACACAATCTGGTTCATTTGTACATTATGTATGTCTATTAATGTAGAGATGCTCTTCCCATGTAAAGTATTAGTGTTCTGTCGACCTCCCTTGTTATATATTCGGTCTTTTTGATACATGTATATAATATGTATTTGTATATGTATAGTAACACTTATCTTCATTTCTCAATTTCCCCCCTCCTTTCCTTTTCGATGAGCATAGTTTGTTTTCTAAGCCTGTGAGTGTCTTTCTCTTTGGAAATATGTTCATCTGTGTCAGTTATTAGAGAATGCCATAAGTGATAATATAGGATATAGGTCTTTTGCTTTCCGACCTACTTCATGTTTTTTGATTATCTCCAGGCTCATGTATGGTGCCCCAAAGAGCAGTGCTTCAATATTTTCCATGGTTAATATTCCATTGTGTACATGGACCACTTCTTCTTGTTGCATTCCTCTGTTGATGGACATTTTCATTGCTTCCAAGTGTTGCCTATGGTAAATATTGCTGGAGTGCAGGATTGCCAGCCTGTGATTTTTTTTTTTTTCCAGCCTGTGATTATTGATTTTCATTTTCTCAGGTGATAGACCCAGCAGTGGGTATGATTGATTGACTGGTATGGTAGCTCAACGTTTACCTTTTCAAGGCACCTCAATTGTGCTTTCATTAGTGGCTCTTACCACGTCCCCCTTATAATCGAGGGTACGCATTTCTCCACAATCACGTCAGCATTTATTGTTTGCAGCATTTTTGTTGATGGGCATTCTGACTGGTGTGAGCTGACAGGCTTTTGTAATTTGGGTTTACATGTCTGTAAAAATTCCTACAATTCATCATTTTTCCACGCCTTTTTCTTTTCTGTTAAAAGAAAAAAGAAAAAAAGTGTTAGTATTATATACCTCTTCAAATATTCTTTTTGAAAGGTTGCACCCTAGAATTTTTGGTCGATTTTCGACCTCAGTATTTTTTGGAGGGCAGGTGTCATTTACAGAACTGCAATTGGTGAATATTTAGTGACCTTTTGAAGTTGCTTTAAAGCTGCTGTTGTGGGAAACGGCCACAAGGATGCAGCATTTCTCCATTCCCAAATCTGGGTACTAGGGCAGCAGAGCCGTTCTGGAAGTCGTTTGCCTAGGTTGTAAATTTGAATGGAATGTGCCAGGAAAACCCCCCATAAGTTTATGTCTCATTACTCCTAGTTCGTTGTTTTAATTTTTTCAATTGGGTTAATGGTTAGAATGTTGCTTGTGCAAGGTGTACACACTCTGGTTCATCTACATATTCTATATGCCTATTTATGTAGAGATTCTCTTCCCGTGTAAATTATTACAGAGTGTTCCATAAACCTTCCTTGCTATATGGTCGGTCTCTTTGATATATGCATATAATATGTATTTGTATACACATGGTAACGCTAATCTTCATTTATCCATTCCCCCCACCTTTCCTTTTAGATAAGCATAGTTTTTTTAATAAGTCTGTGATTGACTTTCTCTGTGGAAATATGTTCATTTGTGTCAGTTATTAGATAACGCCTATAAGTGATATCATAGGATATAGGACTTTTGCTTTCCGACTTACCTCATGTTCTGTGATTATCTCCAAGATCATCTATGGTGCCTCAAAGAGCAGTGTTTCATTGTTTTCCATGGCTAGTATTCATTGTGTACATGGACCACTTCTTCTTTATCCTTTCATCTGTTGATGGACATTTTGGTTGCTTCACTCTCTTGTCTATTGTGAATAAGGCTGAAGTGCAGATTTTGCAGCCCGGGTCTTCTTCATTCTGGTCTTCTCAGGTGAGAGGCCCATTGGTGCGCCTGCTGGATTGAATGGTACCTCAATTTTTCCTTTTAAACGCAGCTCCTTTCTGTTCTCATTATTAGCGTTTAACCCTTTTACATCTCACCAGCAGCTAGAGGGTACACAGTTCTCTAAAACCTCTTCTGCGTTTATTGTTTGTAGACTTTTTTCCAATGGTCAGTCGACTGGTGTGAGTTGAAAACTTTTTGTAGATTAGATTGCATGAGTCTAATTCTTCCTGAGGTTGAGCTTTTATCCATTTTCCTTTCTTTAAAAAGAGAGTGAGTAAAACTTGCCTCTTCATAGTAACTTCTTCAAAATTCTGCCTGTTTTGAATTTTCTTTATCCATTCCCAACCTCAGCACAATTTTGAGGGCAGGTGTCCTTTACAGCCTTGAGTCATTTTGAATGGCAAGTGACCATTAGCTGTGGGTTAAAAGCTGCTCTTGCGGGAATTGGCCACAAGGCGGCAGCATTTCTCCTTTACCAAATCTGGTTACTAGGGCAACAGAGCCTTACTGGAAGTGGTGTTCTAGGTTGTAAATTAGAATGGAATGTGCGAGGAAAAAGCCCTTTAAGTTTATGTCTCATTACTTCTTGTTGGTATTTTAAACTTAATTTTTATTTTTTGTCACAGCAAACTTGATTACAATGTTTTGTTTGTTCTAGGTGTGCAAGATGTGGTTCTTTCACACATATACATATATCTATTCCTCTTCGGATCCTTTTCCCATGTAGGTTATGACACAATGTTGAGTAGTCTTCTCTTGGTATTGCGTAGGTCTTTGGTGATTATATATTTCCCATGTGTTTGTATCTCTCTGTTAACCTCAATATGGTCATGTATCCAATCCTCACACCTTACTATTTGGTGAACCATAAGTTTTTTTATTGATTCTTTGATAGTGTTTCTCTGTGGAAATATGTTTGTTTGTATCATTTTTTAGGTAACCCCTATATGTGATATGATAGGATATGTGTCTTTTGCTTTTTCACTTACTCCAAGTTGCGTGATTACTTCTAGACTCATCTATAGTGCTGCAAATGGCATTGTTTCATTTTTTCACTAGATCATATTCCATCTGTACAGGTAGAAGTTGTTCTTTGTCCACCCATCTGTCGGTGGACTTTTTGGTTACTTCCATATCTTGGCTACTGTAACACTATGCAATGCCGATTTGCGTGCCTGTGTCCTTCCAATTCTGTCTTCTTAGTTTATAGGTCCAGGAATAGGTCTGCTGGATCATATGGTAGCTCAATGTTTACCTTTTAAAGGCACCTCTATTCTGTTCACCTTAGTGGCTCTTTCCAGGTTACGTCCCACTTAAAGTGGAGGGTATGTATTTCTTCCCAGCACCTTCAGCATTTATTCTTTGCAGTTTTTGCTGATGGTTATTCTGAGTGGTGTGAGCTGATACCTCTTTGTGGTTGAATTTGCATGAGTCTCATAATGCATTGAAATTGAGCTTTAAGACATGTCCTTTTTATTTTTCCAGCTGTGATTAGAGCTTATTTCTTCAAAGTGTTTTCTTAAAGTATGTGTCACTATTTGAAATATTTTGGCCATTATCTCCCTCAAGGCATTTTGAGGGCAGGTTTCATTTACAGCCCTGCAGTACTTGTTCATATGAAGTGACCATTAGCTCAGGCTTTTAACCTGCTTTTGCAGGTATCGGCCAAAGAGCGGCAGCCTTTCTACGTTCCCCATGCTGGTACTAGGGAAACAGACCTACCGGCCAGTGGTGTTCTTCGGTTATAAATTAGAGTGCAATGTGCCCGGATAAACCCACAAATGTTGATGTCTCCTTGCTTCTGTTTGTTTTAAATTTAATTTATATTTATTATTAGAGTAATATTCCATTGTGTACGTGGACCACTTCTTCTTGGTGCATTCCTCAGTTGATGGACATTTTCATTGCTTCCAAGTGCTGGCTATGGTAAATCTTGCAGGCGTACAGGTTTGCCAGCCTGTGACTTTTTGATTCTCATTTTCTCAGGTGATAGGCCAAGAAGTGATTGTGATTGATTGACTGGTAGCTCAATGTTTCCCTTTTCAAAGCACCTACATTGTGTTTTCATTAGTGGCTCTTTACATGCACCACCTTACAACCGAGGGTACGCATTTCTCCGCACTCCCTTCACCGTTTATTTTTTCCAGCATTATTCCTAATGGCCATTCTGACCGCTGTGAGCTGATAGGTTTTTGTAATATGGGTATGCAAATCATTAAAATTTTTAAAATTCATCATATTCCTATGCCTTTTTGTTTTCTCTTAAAAGAAAAAACCGTGAGTACAATATAGCTCTTCAAATTCGCTTCTTCGAAGGTTGCCCACTCCTGAAGTTTTTGGTCGATTTTTGACCCCAGAAATTTTCTGGAGGGCACGTGCCATTTACAGAACTGCAAGTTGGTGAAAATTTAGTCACCTTTTGCAGTGGGTTCAAAGCTGCTGTTTTGGGAAACGGCCACAAGGAGGTAGCATTTCTCCATTCCCCAATCTGGGAACTAGGGCAGCAGAGCCTTTCTGGAAGTCATTGTCCTAGGTTGTAAATTAGAATGGAATTTGCCAGGAGAAATCCCCATATGTTTTTGTCTCATTACTTCTTCTTGGTTTTTAAAATTTTTTTAATCTGGGTAAAGTTTAGAATATTGTTTGTCCTAGGTGTACACAATCTGGTTCATTTGTACATTATGTATGTCTATTAATGTACAGATGCTCTTCCCATGTAAAGTATTAGTGTTCTGTCGACCTCCCTTGTTATATATTCGGTCTTTTTGATACATGTATATAATATGTATTTGTATATGTATAGTAACACTTATCTTCATTTCTCAATTTCCCCCCTCCTTTCCTTTTCGATGAGCATAGTTTGTTTTCTAAGCCTGTGAGTGTCTTTCTCTTTGGAAATATGTTCATCTGTGTCAGTTATTAGAGAATGCCATAAGTGATAATATAGGATATAGGTCTTTTGCTTTCCGACCTACTTCATGTTTTTTGATTATCTCCAGGCTCATGTATGGTGCCCCAAAGAGCAGTGCTTCAATATTTTCCATGGTTAATATTCCATTGTGTACATGGACCACTTCTTCTTGTTGCATTCCTCTGTTGATGGACATTTTCATTGCTTCCAAGTGTTGCCTATGGTAAATATTGCTGGAGTGCAGGATTGCCAGCCTGTGATTTTTTTTTTCCAGCCTGTGATTATTGATTTTCATTTTCTCAGGTGATAGACCCAGCAGTGGGTATGATTGATTGACTGGTATGGTAGCTCAACGTTTACCTTTTCAAGGCACCTCAATTGTGCTTTCATTAGTGGCTCTTACCACGTCCCCCTTATAATCGAGGGTACGCATTTCTCCACAATCACGTCAGCATTTATTGTTTGCAGCATTTTTGTTGATGGGCATTCTGACTGGTGTGAGCTGACAGGCTTTTGTAATTTGGGTTTACATGTCTGTAAAAATTCCTACAATTCATCATTTTTCCACGCCTTTTTCTTTTCTGTTAAAAGAAAAAAGAAAAAAAGTGTTAGTATTATATACCTCTTCAAATATTCTTTTTGAAAGGTTGCACCCTAGAATTTTTGGTCGATTTTCGACCTCAGTATTTTTTGGAGGGCAGGTGTCATTTACAGAACTGCAATTGGTGAATATTTAGTGACCTTTTGAAGTTGCTTTAAAGCTGCTGTTGTGGGAAACGGCCACAAGGATGCAGCATTTCTCCATTCCCAAATCTGGGTACTAGGGCAGCAGAGCCGTTCTGGAAGTCGTTTGCCTAGGTTGTAAATTTGAATGGAATGTGCCAGGAAAACCCCCCATAAGTTTATGTCTCATTACTCCTAGTTCGTTGTTTTAATTTTTTCAATTGGGGTAATGGTTAGAATGTTGCTTGTGCAAGGTGTACACACTCTGGTTCATCTACATATTCTATATGCCTATTTATGTAGAGATTCTCTTCCCGTGTAAATTATTACAGAGTGTTCCGTAAACCTTCCTTGCTATATGGTCGGTCTCTTTGATATATGCATATAATATGTATTTGTATACACATGGTAACGCTAATCTTCATTTATCCATTCCCCCCACCTTTCCTTTTAGATAAGCATAGTTTTTTTAATAAGTCTGTGATTGACTTTCTCTGTGGAAATATGTTCATTTGTGTCAGTTATTAGATAACGCCTATAAGTGATATCATAGGATATAGGACTTTTGCTTTCCGACTTTCCTCATGTTCTGTGATTATCTTCAAGATCATCTATGGTGCCTCAAAGAGCAGTGTTTCATTGTTTTCCATGGCTAGTATTCATTGTGTACATGGACCACTTCTTCTTTATCCTTTCATCTGTTGATGGACATTTTGGTTGCTTCACTGTCTTGTCTTTTGTGAATAAGGCTGAAGCGCAGCTTTTGCAGCCCAGGTCTTCTTCATTCTGGTCTTCTCAGGTGAGAGGCCCATTGGTGCGCCTGCTGGATTGAATGGTACCTCAATTTTTCCTTTTAAACGCAGCTCCTTTCTGTTCTCATTATTAGCGTTTAACCCTTTTACATCTCACCAGCAGCTAGAGGGTACACAGTTCTCTAAAACCTCTTCTGCGTTTATTGTTTGTAGACTTTTTTCCAATGGTCAGTCGACTGGTGTGAGTTGAAAACTTTTTGTAGATTAGATTGCATGAGTCTAATTCTTCCTGAGGTTGAGCTTTTATCCATTTTCCTTTCTTTAAAAAGAGAGTGAGTAAAACTTGCCTCTTCATAGTAACTTCTTCAAAATTCTGCCTGTTTTGAATTTTCTTTATCCATTCCCTACCTCAGCACAATTTTGAGGGCAGGTGTCCTTTACAGCCTTGAGTCATTTTGAATGGCAAGTGACCATTAGCTGTGGGTTAAAAGCTGCTCTTGCGGGAATTGGCCACAAGGCGGCAGCATTTCTCCTTTACCAAATCTGGTTAATAGGGCAACAGAGCCTTACTGGAAGTGGTGTTCTAGGTTGTAAATTAGAATGGAATGTGCGAGGAAAAAGCCCTTTAAGTTTATGTCTCATTACTTCTTGTTGGTATTTTTAACTTAATTTTTATTTTTTGTCACAGCAAACTTGATTACAATGTTTTGTTTGTTCTAGGTGTGCAAGATGTGGTTCTTTCACACATATACATATATCTATTCCTCTTCGGATCCTTTTCCCATGTAGGTTATGACACAATGTTGAGTAGTCTTCTCTTGGTATTGCGTAGGTCTTTGGTGATTATATATTTCACATGTGTTTGTATCTCTCTGTTAACCTCAATATGGTCATGTATCCAATCCTCACACCTTACTATTTGGTGAACCATAAGTTTTTTTATTGATTCTTTGATAGTGTTTCTCTGTGGAAATATCTTTGTTTGTATCATTTTTTAGGTAACCCCTATATGTGATATGATAGGATATGTGTCTTTTGCTTTTTCACTTACTCCAAGTTGCGTGATTACTTCTAGACTCATCTATAGTGCTGCAAATGGCATTGTTTCATTTTTTCACTAGATCATATTCCATCTGTACAGGTAGAAGTTGTTCTTTGTCCACCCATCTGTCGGTGGACTTTTTGGTTACTTCCATATCTTGGCTACTGTAACACTATGCAATGCCGATTTGCGTGCCTGTGTCCTTCCAATTCTGTCTTCTTAGTTTATAGGTCCAGGAATAGGTCTGCTGGATCATATGGTAGCTCAATGTTTACCTTTTAAAGGCACCTCTATTCTGTTCACCTTAGTGGCTCTTTCCAGGTTACGTCCCACTTAAAGTGGAGGGTATGTATTTCTTCCCAGCACCTTCAGCATTTATTCTTTGCAGTTTTTGCTGATGGTTATTCTGAGTGGTGTGAGCTGATACCTCTTTGTGGTTGAATTTGCATGAGTCTCATAATGCATTGAAATTGAGCTTTAAGACATGTCCTTTTTATTTTTCCAGCTGTGATTAGAGCTTATTTCTTCAAAGTGTTTTCTTAAAGTATGTGTCACTATTTGAAATATTTTGGCCATTATCTCCCTCAAGGCATTTTGAGGGCAGGTTTCATTTACAGCCCTGCAGTACTTGTTCATATGAAGTGACCATTAGCTCAGGCTTTTAACCTGCTTTTGCAGGTATCGGCCAAAGAGCGGCAGCCTTTCTACGTTCCCCATGCTCGTACTAGGGAAACAGACCTACCGGCCAGTGGTGTTCTTCGGTTATAAATTAGAGTGCAATGTGCCCGGATAAACCCACAAATGTTGATGTCTCCTTGCTTCTGTTTGTTTTAAATTTAATTTATATTTATTATTAGAGTAATATTCCATTGTGTACGTGGACCACTTCTTCTTGGTGCATTCCTCAGTTGATGGACATTTTCATTGCTTCCAAGTGCTGGCTATGGTAAATCTTGCAGGCGTACAGGTTTGCCAGCCTGTGACTTTTTGATTCTCATTTTCTCAGGTGATAGGCCAAGAAGTGATTGTGATTGATTGACTGGTAGCTCAATGTTTCCCTTTTCAAAGCACCTACATTGTGTTTTCATTAGTGGCTCTTTACATGCCCCACCTTACAACCGAGGGTACGCATTTCTCCGCACTCCCTTCACCGTTTATTTTTTCCAGCATTATTCCTAATGGCCATTCTGACCGCTGTGAGCTGATAGGTTTTTGTAATATGGGTATGCAAATCATTAAAATTTTTAAAATTCATCATATTCCTATGCCTTTTTGTTTTCTCTTAAAAGAAAAAACCGTGAGTACAATATAGCTCTTGAAATTCTCTTCTTCGAAGGTTGCCCACTCCTGAAGTTTTTGGTCGATTTTTGACCCCAGAAATTTTCTGGAGGGCACGTGCCATTTACAGAACTGCAAGTTGGTGAAAATTTAGTCACCTTTTGCAGTGGGTTCAAAGCTGCTGTTTTGGGAAACGGCCACAAGGAGGTAACATTTCTCCATTCCCCAATCTGGGAACTAGGGCAGCAGAGCCTTTCTGGAAGTCATTGTCCTAGGTTGTAAATTAGAGTGGAATTTGCCAGGAGAAATCCCCATATGTTTTTGTCTCATTACTTCTTCTTGGTTTTTAAAATTTTTTTAATCTGGGTAAAGTTTAGAATATTGTTTGTCCTAGGTGTACACAATCTGGTTCATTTGTACATTATGTATGTCTATTAATGTACAGATGCTCTTCCCATGTAAAGTATTAGTGTTCTGTCGACCTCCCTTGTTATATATTCGGTCTTTTTGATACATGTATATAATATGTATTTGTATATGTATAGTAACACTTATCTTCATTTCTCAATTTCCCCCCTCCTTTCCTTTTCGATGAGCATAGTTTGTTTTCTAAGCCTGTGAGTGTCTTTCTCTTTGGAAATATGTTCATCTGTGTCAGTTATTAGATAATGCCATAAGTGATAATATAGGATATAGGTCTTTTGCTTTCCGACCTACTTCATGTTTTTTGATTATCTCCAGGCTCATGTATGGTGTCCCAAAGAGCAGTGCTTCAATATTTTCCATGGTTAATATTCCATTGTGTACATGGACCACTTCTTCTTGTTGCATTCCTCTGTTGATGGACATTTTCGTTGCTTCCAAGTGTTGCCTATGGTAAATATTGCTGGAGTGCAGGATTGCCAGCCTGTGATATTTTTTTTTTCCAGCCTGTGATTATTGATTTTCATTTTCTCAGGTGATAGACCCAGCAGTGGGTATGATTGATTGACTGGTATGGTAGCTCAACGTTTACCTTTTCAAGGCACCTCAATTGTGCTTTCATTAGTGGCTCTTACCACGTCCCCCTTATAATCGAAGGTACGCATTTCTCCACAATCACGTCAGCATTTATTGTTTGCAGCATTTTTGTTGATGGGCATTCTGACTGGTGTGAGCTGACAGGCTTTTGTAATTTGGGTTTACATGTCTGTAAAAATTCCTACAATTCATCATTTTTCCACGCCTTTTTCTTTTCTGTTAAAAGAAAAAAGAAAAAAGTGTTAGTATAATATACCTCTTCAAATATTCTTTTTGAAACGTTGCACCCTAGAATTTTTCGTCGATTTTCGACCTCAGTATTTTTTGGAGGGCAGGTGTCATTTACAGAACTGCAATTGGTGAATATTTAGTGACCTTTTGAAGTTGCTTTAAAGCTGCTGTTGTGGGAAACGGCCACAAGGATGCAGCATTTCTCCATTCCCAAATCTGGGTACTAGGGCAGCAGAGCCATTCTGGAAGTCGTTTGCCTAGGTTGTAAATTTGAATGGAATGTGCCAGGAAAACCCCCCATAAGTTTATGTCTCATTACTCCTAGTTCGTTGTTTTAATTTTTTCAATTGGGGTAATGGTTAGAATGTTGCTTGTGCAAGGTGTACACACTCTGGTTCATCTACATATCCTATATGCCTATTTATGTAGAGATTCTCTTCCCGTGTAAATTATTACAGAGTGTTCCGTAAACCTTCCTTGCTATATGGTCGGTCTCTTTGATATATGTATATAATATGTATTTGTATACACATGGTAACGCTAATCTTCATTTATCCATTCCCCCCACCTTTCCTTTTAGATAAGCATAGTTTTTTTAATAAGTCTGTGATTGACTTTCTCTGTGGAAATATGTTCATTTGTGTCAGTTATTAGATAACGCCTATAAGTGATATCATAGGATATAGGACTTTTGCTTTCCGACTTTCCTCATGTTCTGTGATTATCTTCAAGATCATCTATGGTGCCTCAAAGAGCAGTGTTTCATTGTTTTCCATGGCTAGTATTCATTGTGTACATGGACCACTTCTTCTTTATCCTTTCATCTGTTGATGGACATTTTGGTTGCTTCACTGTCTTGTCTTTTGTGAATAAGGCTGAAGTGCAGCTTTTGCAGCCCAGGTCTTCTTCATTCTGGTCTTCTCAGGTGAGAGGCCCATTGGTGCGCCTGCTGGATTGAATGGTACCTCAATTTTTCCTTTTAAACGCAGCTCCTTTCTGTTCTCATTATTAGCGTTTAACCCTTTTACATCTCACCAGCAGCTAGAGGGTACACAGTTCTCTAAAACCTCTTCTGCGTTTTTTGTTTGTAGACTTTTTTCCAATGGTCAGTCGACTGGTGTGAGTTGAAAACTTTTTGTAGATTAGATTGCATGAGTCTAATACTTCCTGAGGTTGAGCTTTTATCCATTTTCCTTTCTTTAAAAAGAGAGTGAGTAAAACTTGCCTCTTCATAGTAAATTCTTCAAAATTCTGCCTGTTTTGAATTTTCTTTATCCATTCCCTACCTCAGCACAATTTTGAGGGCAGGTGTCCTTTACAGCCTTGAGTCATTTTTAATGGCAAGTGACCATTAGCTGTGGGTTAAAAGCTGCTCTTGCGGGAATTGGCCACAAGGCGGCAGCATTTCTCCTTTACCAAATCTGGTTAATAGGGCAACAGAGCCTTACTGGAAGTAGTGTTCTAGGTTGTAAATTAGAATGGAATGTGTGAGGAAAAAGCCCTTTAAGTTTATGTCTCATTACTTCTTGTTGGTATTTTTAACTTAGTTTTTATTTTTTGTCACAGCAAACTTGATTACAATGTTTTGTTTGTTCTAGGTGTGCAAGATGTGGTTCTTTCACACATATACATATATCTATTCCTCTTCGGATCCTTTTCCCATGTAGGTTATGACACAATGTTGAGTAGTCTTCTCTTGGAATTGCGTAGGTCTTTGGTGATTATATATTTCACATGTGTTTGTATCTCTCTGTTAACCTCAATATGGTCATGTATCCAATCCTCACACCTTACTATTTGGTGAACCATAATTTTTTTTATTGATTCTTTGATAGTGTTTCTCTGTGGAAATATCTTTGTTTGTATCATTTTTTAGGTAACCCCTATATGTGATATGATAGGATATGTGTCTTTTGCTTTTTCACTTACTCCAAGTTGCGTGATTACTTCTAGACTCATCTATAGTGCTGCAAATGGCATTGTTTCATTTTTTCACTAGATCATATTCCATCTGTACAGGTAGAAGTTGTTCTTTGTCCACCCATCTGTCGGTGGACTTTTTGGTTACTTCCATATCTTGGCTACTGTAACACTATGCAATGCCGATTTGCGTGCCTGTGTCCTTCCAATTCTGTCTTCTTAGTTTATAGGTCCAGGAATAGGTCTGCTGGATCATATGGTAGCTCAATGTTTACCTTTTAAAGGCACCTCTATTCTGTTCACCTTAGTGGCTCTTTCCAGGTTACGTCCCACTTAAAGTGGAGGGTATGTATTTCTTCCCAGCACCTTCAGCATTTATTCTTTGCAGTTTTTGCTGATGGTTATTCTGAGTGGTGTGAGCTGATACCTCTTTGTGGTTGAATTTGCATGAGTCTCATAATGCATTGAAATTGAGCTTTAAGACATGTCCTTTTTATTTTTCCAGCTGTGATTAGAGCTTATTTCTTCAAAGTGTTTTCTTAAAGTATGTGTCACTATTTGAAATATTTTGGCCATTATCTCCCTCAAGGCATTTTGAGGGCAGGTTTCATTTACAGCCCTGCAGTACTTGTTCATATGAAGTGACCATTAGCTCAGGCTTTTAACCTGCTTTTGCAGGTATCGGCCAAAGAGCGGCAGCCTTTCTACGTTCCCCATGCTCGTACTAGGGAAACAGACCTACCGGCCAGTGGTGTTCTTCGGTTATAAATTAGAGTGCAATGTGCCCGGATAAACCCACAAATGTTGATGTCTCCTTGCTTCTGTTTGTTTTAAATTTAATTTATATTTATTATTAGAGTAATATTCCATTGTGTACGTGGACCACTTCTTCTTGGTGCATTCCTCAGTTGATGGACATTTTCATTGCTTCCAAGTGCTGGCTATGGTAAATCTTGCAGGCGTACAGGTTTGCCAGCCTGTGGCTTTTTGATTCTCATTTTCTCAGGTGATAGGCCAAGAAGTGATTGTGATTGATTGACTGGTAGCTCAATGTTTCCCTTTTCAAAGCACCTACATTGTGTTTTCATTAGTGGCTCTTTACATGCCCCACCTTACAACCGAGGGTACGCATTTCTCCGCACTCCCTTCACCGTTTATTTTTTCCAGCATTATTCCTAATGGCCATTCTGACCGCTGTGAGCTGATAGGTTTTTGTAATATGGGTATGCAAATCATTAAAATTTTTAAAATTCATCATATTCCTATGCCTTTTTGTTTTCTCTTAAAAGAAAAAACCGTGAGTACAATATAGCTCTTGAAATTCTCTTCTTCGAAGGTTGCCCACTCCTGAAGTTTTTGGTCGATTTTTGACCCCAGAAATTTTCTGGAGGGCACGTGCCATTTACAGAACTGCAAGTTGGTGAAAATTTAGTCACCTTTTGCAGTGGGTTCAAAGCTGCTGTTTTGGGAAACGGCCACAAGGAGGTAACATTTCTCCATTCCCCAATCTGGGAACTAGGGCAGCAGAGCCTTTCTGGAAGTCATTGTCCTAGGTTGTAAATTAGAATGGAATTTGCCAGGAGAAATCCCCATATGTTTTTGTCTCATTACTTCTTCTTGGTTTTTAAATTTTTTTTAATCTGGGTAAAGTTTAGAATATTGTTTGTCCTAGGTGTACACAATCTGGTTCATTTGTACATTATGTATGTCTATTAATGTACAGATGCTCTTCCCATGTAAAGTATGAGTGTTCTGTCGACCTCCCTTGTTATATATTCGGTCTTTTTGATACATGTATATAATATGTATTTGTATATGTATAGTAACACTTATCTTCATTTCTCAATTTCCCCCCTCCTTTCCTTTTCGATGAGCATAGTTTGTTTTCTAAGCCTGTGAGTGTCTTTCTCTTTGGAAATATGTTCATCTGTGTCAGTTATTAGAGAATGCCATAAGTGATAATATAGGATATAGGTCTTTTGCTTTCCGACCTACTTCATGTTTTTTGATTATCTCCAGGCTCATGTATGGTGCCCCAAAGAGCAGTGCTTCAATATTTTCCATGGTTAATATTCCATTGTGTACATGGACCACTTCTTCTTGTTGCATTCCTCTGTTGATGGACATTTTCGTTGCTTCCAAGTGTTGCCTATGGTAAATATTGCTGGAGTGCAGGATTGCCAGCCTGTGATTTTTTTTTTCCAGCCTGTGATTATTGATTTTCATTTTCTCAGGTGATAGACCCAGCAGTGGGTATGATTGATTGACTGGTATGGTAGCTCAACGTTTACCTTTTCAAGGCACCTCAATTGTGCTTTCATTAGTGGCTCTTACCACGTCCCCCTTATAATCGAAGGTACGCATTTCTCCACAATCACGTCAGCATTTATTGTTTGCAGCATTTTTGTTGATGGGCATTCTGACTGGTGTGAGCTGACAGGCTTTTGTAATTTGGGTTTACATGTCTGTAAAAATTCCTACAATTCATCATTTTTCCACTCCTTTTTCTTTTCTGTTAAAAGAAAAAAGAAAAAAGTGTTAGTATAATATACCTCTTCAAATATTCTTTTTGAAAGGTTGCACCCTAGAATTTTTCGTCGATTTTCGACCTCAGTATTTTTTGGAGGGCAGGTGTCATTTACAGAACTGCAATTGGTGAATATTTAGTGACCTTTTGAAATTGCTTTAAAGCTGCTGTTGTGGGAAACGGCCACAAGGATGCAGCATTTCTCCATTCCCAAATCTGGGTACTAGGGCAGCAGAGCCATTCTGGAAGTCGTTTGCCTAGGTTGTAAATTTGAATGGAATGTGCCAGGAAAACCCCCCATAAGTTTATGTCTCATTACTCCTAGTTCGTTGTTTTAATTTTTTCAATTGGGGTAATGGTTAGAATGTTGCTTGTGCAAGGTGTACACACTCTGGTTCATCTACATATCCTATATGCCTATTTATGTAGAGATTCTCTTCCCGTGTAAATTATTACAGAGTGTTCCGTAAACCTTCCTTGCTATATGGTCGGTCTCTTTGATATATGTATATAATATGTATTTGTATACACATGGTAACGCTAATCTTCATTTATCCATTCCCCCCACCTTTCCTTTTAGATAAGCATAGTTTTTTTAATAAGTCTGTGATTGACTTTCTCTGTGGAAATATGTTCATTTGTGTCAGTTATTAGATAACGCCTATAAGTGATATCATAGGATATAGGCCTTTTGCTTTCCGACTTTCCTCATGTTCTGTGATTATCTTCAAGGTCATCTATGGTGCCTCAAAGAGCAGTGTTTCATTGTTTTCCATGGCTAGTATTCATTGTGTACATGGACCACTTCTTCTTTATCCTTTCATCTGTTGATGGACATTTTGGTTGCTTCACTCTCTTGTCTATTGTGAATAAGGCTGAAGTGCAGCTTTTGCAGCCCAGGTCTTCTTCATTCTGGTCTTCTCAGGTGAGAGGCCCATTGGTGCGCCTGCTGGATTGAATGGTACCTCAATTTTTCCTTTTAAACGCAGCTCCTTTCTGTTCTCATTATTAGCGTTTAACCCTTTTACATCTCACCAGCAGCTAGAGGGTACACAGTTCTCTAAAACCTCTTCTGCGTTTATTGTTTGTAGACTTTTTTCCAATGGTCAGTCGACTGGTGTGAGTTGAAAACTTTTTGTAGATTAGATTGCATGAGTCTAATACTTCCTGAGGTTGAGCTTTTATCCATTTTCCTTTCTTTAAAAAGAGAGTGAGTAAAACTTGCCTCTTCATAGTAAATTCTTCAAAATTCTGCCTGTTTTGAATTTTCTTTTTCCATTCCCTACCTCAGCACAATTTTGAGGGCAGGTGTCCTTTACAGCCTTGAGTCATTTTTAATGGCAAGTGACCATTAGCTGTGGGTTAAAAGCTGCTCTTGCGGGAATTGGCCACAAGGCGGCAGCATTTCTCCTTTACCAAATCTGGTTAATAGGGCAACAGAGCCTTACTGGAAGTGGTGTTCTAGGTTGTAAATTAGAATGGAATGTGCGAGGAAAAAGCCCTTTAAGTTTATGTCTCATTACTTCTTGTTGGTATTTTTAACTTAATTTTTATTTTTTGTCACAGCAAACTTGATTACAATGTTTTGTTTGTTCTAGGTGTGCAAGATGTGGTTCTTTCACACATATACATATATCTATTCCTCTTCGGATCCTTTTCCCATGTAGGTTATGACACAATGTTGAGTAGTCTTCTCTTGGTATTGCGTAGGTCTTTGGTGATTATATATTTCACATGTGTTTGTATCTCTCTGTTAACCTCAATATGGTCATGTATCCAATCCTCACACCTTACTATTTGGTGAACCATAAGTTTTTTTATTGATTCTTTGATAGTGTTTCTCTGTGGAAATATCTTTGTTTGTATCATTTTTTAGGTAACCCCTATATGTGATATGATAGGATATGTGTCTTTTGCTTTTTCACTTACTCCAAGTTGCGTGATTACTTCTAGACTCATCTATAGTGCTGCAAATGGCATTGTTTCATTTTTTCACTAGATCATATTCCATCTGTACAGGTAGAAGTTGTTCTTTGTCCACCCATCTGTCGGTGGACTTTTTGGTTACTTCCATATCTTGGCTACTGTAACACTATGCAATGCCGATTTGCGTGCCTGTGTCCTTCCAATTCTGTCTTCTTAGTTTATAGGTCCAGGAATAGGTCTGCTGGATCATATGGTAGCTCAATGTTTACCTTTTAAAGGCACCTCTATTCTGTTCACCTTAGTGGCTCTTTCCAGGTTACGTCCCACTTAAAGTGGAGGGTATGTATTTCTTCCCAGCACCTTCAGCATTTATTCTTTGCAGTTTTTGCTGATGGTTATTCTGAGTGGTGTGAGCTGATACCTCTTTGTGGTTGAATTTGCATGAGTCTCATAATGCATTGAAATTGAGCTTTAAGACATGTCCTTTTTATTTTTCCAGCTGTGATTAGAGCTTATTTCTTCAAAGTGTTTTCTTAAAGTATGTGTCACTATTTGAAATATTTTGGCCATTATCTCCCTCAAGGCATTTTGAGGGCAGGTTTCATTTACAGCCCTGCAGTACTTGTTCATATGAAGTGACCATTAGCTCAGGCTTTTAACCTGCTTTTGCAGGTATCGGCCAAAGAGCGGCAGCCTTTCTACGTTCCCCATGCTCGTACTAGGGAAACAGACCTACCGGCCAGTGGTGTTCTTCGGTTATAAATTAGAGTGCAATGTGCCCGGATAAACCCACAAATGTTGATGTCTCCTTGCTTCTGTTTGTTTTAAATTTAATTTATATTTATTATTAGAGTAATATTCCATTGTGTACGTGGACCACTTCTTCTTGGTGCATTCCTCAGTTGATGGACATTTTCATTGCTTCCAAGTGCTGGCTATGGTAAATCTTGCAGGCGTACAGGTTTGCCAGCCTGTGGCTTTTTGATTCTCATTTTCTCAGGTGATAGGCCAAGAAGTGATTGTGATTGATTGACTGGTAGCTCAATGTTTCCCTTTTCAAAGCACCTACATTGTGTTTTCATTAGTGGCTCTTTACATGCCCCACCTTACAACCGAGGGTACGCATTTCTCCGCACTCCCTTCACCGTTTATTTTTTCCAGCATTATTCCTAATGGCCATTCTGACCGCTGTGAGCTGATAGGTTTTTGTAATATGGGTATGCAAATCATTAAAATTTTTAAAATTCATCATATTCCTATGCCTTTTTGTTTTCTCTTAAAAGAAAAAACCGTGAGTACAATATAGCTCTTGAAATTCTCTTCTTCGAAGGTTGCCCACTCCTGAAGTTTTTGGTCGATTTTTGACCCCAGAAATTTTCTGGAGGGCACGTGCCATTTACAGAACTGCAAGTTGGTGAAAATTTAGTCACCTTTTGCAGTGGGTTCAAAGCTGCTGTTTTGGGAAACGGCCACAAGGAGGTAACATTTCTCCATTCCCCAATCTGGGAACTAGGGCAGCAGAGCCTTTCTGGAAGTCATTGTCCTAGGTTGTAAATTAGAATGGAATTTGCCAGGAGAAATCCCCATATGTTTTTGTCTCATTACTTCTTCTTGGTTTTTAAATTTTTTTTAATCTGGGTAAAGTTTAGAATATTGTTTGTCCTAGGTGTACACAATCTGGTTCATTTGTACATTATGTATGTCTATTAATGTACAGATGCTCTTCCCATGTAAAGTATGAGTGTTCTGTCGACCTCCCTTGTTATATATTCGGTCTTTTTGATACATGTATATAATATGTATTTGTATATGTATAGTAACACTTATCTTCATTTCTCAATTTCCCCCCTCCTTTCCTTTTCGATGAGCATAGTTTGTTTTCTAAGCCTGTGAGTGTCTTTCTCTTTGGAAATATGTTCATCTGTGTCAGTTATTAGATAATGCCATAAGTGATAATATAGGATATAGGTCTTTTGCTTTCCGACCTACTTCATGTTTTTTGATTATCTCCAGGCTCATGTATGGTGCCCCAAAGAGCAGTGCTTCAATATTTTCCATGGTTAATATTCCATTGTGTACATGGACCACTTCTTCTTGTTGCATTCCTCTGTTGATGGACATTTTCGTTGCTTCCAAGTGTTGCCTATGGTAAATATTGCTGGAGTGCAGGATTGCCAGCCTGTGATTTTTTTTTTCCAGCCTGTGATTATTGATTTTCATTTTCTCAGGTGATAGACCCAGCAGTGGGTATGATTGATTGACTGGTATGGTAGCTCAACGTTTACCTTTTCAAGGCACCTCAATTGTGCTTTCATTAGTGGCTCTTACCACGTCCCCCTTATAATCGAAGGTACGCATTTCTCCACAATCACGTCAGCATTTATTGTTTGCAGCATTTTTGTTGATGGGCATTCTGACTGGTGTGAGCTGACAGGCTTTTGTAATTTGGGTTTACATGTCTGTAAAAATTCCTACAATTCATCATTTTTCCACTCCTTTTTCTTTTCTGTTAAAAGAAAAAAGAAAAAAGTGTTAGTATAATATACCTCTTCAAATATTCTTTTTGAAAGGTTGCACCCTAGAATTTTTCGTCGATTTTCGACCTCAGTATTTTTTGGAGGGCAGGTGTCATTTACAGAACTGCAATTGGTGAATATTTAGTGACCTTTTGAAGTTGCTTTAAAGCTGCTGTTGTGGGAAACGGCCACAAGGATGCATCATTTCTCCATTCCCAAATCTGGGTACTAGGGCAGCAGAGCCATTCTGGAAGTCGTTTGCCTAGGTTGTAAATTTGAATGGAATGTGCCAGGAAAACCCCCCATAAGTTTATGTCTCATTACTCCTAGTTCGTTGTTTTAATTTTTTCAATTGGGGTAATGGTTAGAATGTTGCTTGTGCAAGGTGTACACACTCTGGTTCATCTACATATCCTATATGCCTATTTATGTAGAGATTCTCTTCCCGTGTAAATTATTACAGAGTGTTCCGTAAACCTTCCTTGCTATATGGTCGGTCTCTTTGATATATGTATATAATATGTATTTGTATACACATGGTAACGCTAATCTTCATTTATCCATTCCCCCCACCTTTCCTTTTAGATAAGCATAGTTTTTTTAATAAGTCTGTGATTGACTTTCTCTGTGGAAATATGTTCATTTGTGTCAGTTATTAGATAACGCCTATAAGTGATATCATAGGATATAGGCCTTTTGCTTTCCGACTTTCCTCATGTTCTGTGATTATCTTCAAGGTCATCTATGGTGCCTCAAAGAGCAGTGTTTCATTGTTTTCCATGGCTAGTATTCATTGTGTACATGGACCACTTCTTCTTTATCCTTTCATCTGTTGATGGACATTTTGGTTGCTTCACTCTCTTGTCTATTGTGAATAAGGCTGAAGTGCAGCTTTTGCAGCCCAGGTCTTCTTCATTCTGGTCTTCTCAGGTGAGAGGCCCATTGGTGCGCCTGCTGGATTGAATGGTACCTCAATTTTTCCTTTTAAACGCAGCTCCTTTCTGTTCTCATTATTAGCGTTTAACCCTTTTACATCTCACCAGCAGCTAGAGGGTACACAGTTCTCTAAAACCTCTTCTGCGTTTATTGTTTGTAGACTTTTTTCCAATGGTCAGTCGACTGGTGTGAGTTGAAAACTTTTTGTAGATTAGATTGCATGAGTCTAATACTTCCTGAGGTTGAGCTTTTATCCATTTTCCTTTCTTTAAAAAGAGAGTGAGTAAAACTTGCCTCTTCATAGTAACTTCTTCAAAATTCTGCCTGTTTTGAATTTTCTTTATCCATTCCCTACCTCAGCACAATTTTGAGGGCAGGTGTCCTTTACAGCCTTGAGTCATTTTGAATGGCAAGTGACCATTAGCTGTGGGTTAAAAGCTGCTCTTGTGGGAATTGGCCACAAGGCGGCAGCATTTCTCCTTTACCAAATCTGGTTAATAGGGCAACAGAGCCTTACTGGAAGTGGTGTTCTAGGTTGTAAATTAGAATGGAATGTGCGAGGAAAAAGCCCTTTAAGTTTATGTCTCATTACTTCTTGTTGGTATTTTTAACTTAATTTTTATTTTTTGTCACAGCAAACTTGATTACAATGTTTTGTTTGTTCTAGGTGTGCAAGATGTGGTTCTTTCACACATATACATATATCTATTCCTCTTCGGATCCTTTTCCCATGTAGGTTATGACACAATGTTGAGTAGTCTTCTCTTGGTATTGCGTAGGTCTTTGGTGATTATATATTTCACATGTGTTTGTATCTCTCTGTTAACCTCAATATGGTCATGTATCCAATCCTCACACCTTACTATTTGGTGAACCATAAGTTTTTTTATTGATTCTTTGATAGTGTTTCTCTGTGGAAATATCTTTGTTTGTATCATTTTTTAGGTAACCCCTATATGTGATATGATAGGATATGTGTCTTTTGCTTTTTCACTTACTCCAAGTTGCGTGATTACTTCTAGACTCATCTATAGTGCTGCAAATGGCATTGTTTCATTTTTTCACTAGATCATATTCCATCTGTACAGGTAGAAGTTGTTCTTTGTCCACCCATCTGTCGGTGGACTTTTTGGTTACTTCCATATCTTGGCTACTGTAACACTATGCAATGCCGATTTGCGTGCCTGTGTCCTTCCAATTCTGTCTTCTTAGTTTATAGGTCCAGGAATAGGTCTGCTGGATCATATGGTAGCTCAATGTTTACCTTTTAAAGGCACCTCTATTCTGTTCACCTTAGTGGCTCTTTCCAGGTTACGTCCCACTTAAAGTGGAGGGTATGTATTTCTTCCCAGCACCTTCAGCATTTATTCTTTGCAGTTTTTGCTGATGGTTATTCTGAGTGGTGTGAGCTGATACCTCTTTGTGGTTGAATTTGCATGAGTCTCATAATGCATTGAAATTGAGCTTTAAGACATGTCCTTTTTATTTTTCCAGCTGTGATTAGAGCTTATTTCTTCAAAGTGTTTTCTTAAAGTATGTGTCACCATTTGAAATATTTTGGCCATTATCTCCCTCAAGGCATTTTGAGGGCAGGTTTCATTTACAGCCCTGCACTACTTGTTCACATGAAGTGACCATTAGCTCAGGCTTTTAACCTGCTTTTGCAGGTATCGGCCAAAGAGCGGCAGCCTTTCTACGTTCCCCATGCTGGTACTAGGGAAACAGACCTACCGGCCAGTGGTGTTCTTCGGTTATAAATTAGAGTGCAATGTGCCCGGATAAACCCACAAATGTTGATGTCTCCTTGCTTCTGTTTGTTTTAAATTTAATTTATATTTATTATTAGAGTAATACTCCATTGTGTACGTGGACCACTTCTTCTTGGTGCATTCCTCGGTTGATGGACATTTTCGTTGCTTCCAAGTGTTGCCTATGGTAAATATTGCTGGAGTGCAGGATTGCCAGCCTGTGATTTTTTTTTTTTCCAGCCTGTGATTATTGATTTTCATTTTCTCAGGTGATAGACCCAGCAGTGGGTATGATTGATTGACTGGTATGGTAGCTCAACGTTTACCTTTTCAAGGCACCTCAATTGTGCTTTCATTAGTGGCTCTTACCACGTCCCCCTTATAATCGAGGGTACACATTTCTCCACAATCACGTCAGCATTTATTGTTTGCAGCATTTTTGTTGATGGGCATTCTGACTGGTGTGAGCTGACAGGCTTTTGTAATTTGGGTTTACATGTCTGTAAAAATTCCTACAATTCATCATTTTTCCACGCCTTTTTCTTTTCTGTTAAAAGAAAAAAGAAAAAAAGTGTTAGTATTATATACCTCTTCAAATATTCTTTTTGAAAGGTTGCACCCTAGAATTTTTGGTCGATTTTCGACCTCAGTATTTTTTGGAGGGCAGGTGTCATTTACAGAACTGCAATTGGTGAATATTTAGTGACCTTTTGAAGTTGCTTTAAAGCTGCTGTTGTGGGAAACGGCCACAAGGATGCAGCATTTCTCCATTCCCAAATCTGGGTACTAGGGCAGCAGAGCCGTTCTGGAAGTCGTTTGCCTAGGTTGTAAATTTGAATGGAATGTGCCAGGAAAACCCCCCATAAGTTTATGTCTCATTACTCCTAGTTCGTTGTTTTAATTTTTTCAATTGGGGTAATGGTTAGAATGTTGCTTGTGCAAGGTGTACACACTCTGGTTCATCTACATATCCTATATGCCTATTTATGTAGAGATTCTCTTCCCGTGTAAATTATTACAGAGTGTTCCGTAAACCTTCCTTGCTATATGGTCGGTCTCTTTGATATATGCATATAATATGTATTTGTATACACATGGTAACGCTAATCTTCATTTATCCATTCCCCCCGCCTTTCCTTTTAGATAAGCATAGTTTTTTTAATAAGTCTGTGATTGACTTTCTCTGTGGAAATATGTTCATTTGTGTCAGTTATTAGATAACGCCTATAAGTGATATCATAGGATATAGGACTTTTGCTTTCCGACTTACCTCATGTTCTGTGATTATCTCCAAGATCATCTATGGTGCCTCAAAGAGCAGTGTTTCATTGTTTTCCATGGCTAGTATTCATTGTGTACATGGACCACTTCTTCTTTATCCTTTCATCTGTTGATGGACATTTTGGTTGCTTCACTGTCTTGTCTATTGTGAATAAGGCTGAAGTGCAGCTTTTGCAGCCCGGGTCTTCTTCATTCTGGTCTTCTCAGGTGAGAGGCCCATTGGTGCGCCTGCTGGATTGAATGGTACCTCAATTTTTCCTTTTAAACGCAGCTCCTTTCTGTTCTCATTATTAGCGTTTAACCCTTTTACATCTCACCAGCAGCTAGAGGGTACACAGTTCTCTAAAACCTCTTCTGCGTTTATTGTTTGTAGACTTTTTTCCAATGGTCAGTCGACTGGTGTGAGTTGAAAACTTTTTGTAGATTAGATTGCATGAGTCTAATACTTCCTGAGGTTGAGCTTTTATCCATTTTCCTTTCTTTAAAAAGAGAGTGAGTAAAACTTGCCTCTTCATAGTAACTTCTTCAAAATTCTGCCTGTTTTGAATTTTCTTTATCCATTCCCTACCTCAGCACAATTTTGAGGGCAGGTGTCCTTTACAGCCTTGAGTCATTTTGAATGGCAAGTGACCATTAGCTGTGGGTTAAAAGCTGCTCTTGTGGGAATTGGCCACAAGGCGGCAGCATTTCTCCTTTACCAAATCTGGTTAATAGGGCAACAGAGCCTTACTGGAAGTGGTGTTCTAGGTTGTAAATTAGAATGGAATGTGCGAGGAAAAAGCCCTTTAAGTTTATGTCTCATTACTTCTTGTTGGTATTTTTAACTTAATTTTTATTTTTTGTCACAGCAAACTTGATTACAATGTTTTGTTTGTTCTAGGTGTGCAAGATGTGGTTCTTTCACACATATACATATATCTATTCCTCTTCGGATCCTTTTCCCATGTAGGTTATGACACAATGTTGAGTAGTCTTCTCTTGGTATTGCGTAGGTCTTTGGTGATTATATATTTCACATGTGTTTGTATCTCTCTGTTAACCTCAATATGGTCATGTATCCAATCCTCACACCTTACTATTTGGTGAACCATAAGTTTTTTTATTGATTCTTTGATAGTGTTTCTCTGTGGAAATATCTTTGTTTGTATCATTTTTTAGGTAACCCCTATATGTGATATGATAGGATATGTGTCTTTTGCTTTTTCACTTACTCCAAGTTGCGTGATTACTTCTAGACTCATCTATAGTGCTGCAAATGGCATTGTTTCATTTTTTCACTAGATCATATTCCATCTGTACAGGTAGAAGTTGTTCTTTGTCCACCCATTTGTCGGTGGACTTTTTGGTTACTTCCATATCTTGGCTACTGTAACACTATGCAATGCCGATTTGCGTGCCTGTGTCCTTCCAATTCTGTCTTCTTAGTTTATAGGTCCAGGAATAGGTCTGCTGGATCATATGGTAGCTCAATGTTTACCTTTTAAAGGCACCTCTATTCTGTTCACCTTAGTGGCTCTTTCCAGGTTACGTCCCACTTAAAGTGGAGGGTATGTATTTCTTCCCAGCACCTTCAGCATTTATTCTTTGCAGTTTTTGCTGATGGTTATTCTGAGTGGTGTGAGCTGATACCTCTTTGTGGTTGAATTTGCATGAGTCTCATAATGCATTGAAATTGAGCTTTAAGACATGTCCTTTTTATTTTTCCAGCTGTGATTAGAGCTTATTTCTTCAAAGTGTTTTCTTAAAGTATGTGTCACCATTTGAAATATTTTGGCCATTATCTCCCTCAAGGCATTTTGAGGGCAGGTTTCATTTACAGCCCTGCACTACTTGTTCACATGAAGTGACCATTAGCTCAGGCTTTTAACCTGCTTTTGCAGGTATCGGCCAAAGAGCGGCAGCCTTTCTACGTTCCCCATGCTGGTACTAGGGAAACAGACCTACCGGCCAGTGGTGTTCTTCGGTTATAAATTAGAGTGCAATGTGCCCGGATAAACCCACAAATGTTGATGTCTCCTTGCTTCTGTTTGTTTTAAATTTAATTTATATTTATTATTAGAGTAATACTCCATTGTGTACGTGGACCACTTCTTCTTGGTGCATTCCTCGGTTGATGGACATTATCGTTGCTTCCAAGTGTTGCCTATGGTAAATATTGCTGGAGTGCAGGATTGCCAGCCTGTGATTTTTTTTTTTTCCAGCCTGTGATTATTGATTTTCATTTTCTCAGGTGATAGACCCAGCAGTGGGTATGATTGATTGACTGGTATGGTAGCTCAACGTTTACCTTTTCAAGGCACCTCAATTGTGCTTTCATTAGTGGCTCTTACCACGTCCCCCTTATAATCGAGGGTACGCATTTCTCCACAATCACGTCAGCATTTATTGTTTGCAGCATTTTTGTTGATGGGCATTCTGACTGGTGTGAGCTGACAGGCTTTTGTAATTTGGGTTTACATGTCTGTAAAAATTCCTACAATTCATCATTTTTCCACGCCTTTTTCTTTTCTGTTAAAAGAAAAAAGAAAAAAAGTGTTAGTATTATATACCTCTTCAAATATTCTTTTTGAAAGGTTGCACCCTAGAATTTTTGGTCGATTTTCGACCTCAGTATTTTTTGGAGGGCAGGTGTCATTTACAGAACTGCAATTGGTGAATATTTAGTGACCTTTTGAAGTTGCTTTAAAGCTGCTGTTGTGGGAAACGGCCACAAGGATGCAGCATTTCTCCATTCCCAAATCTGGGTACTAGGGCAGCAGAGCCGTTCTGGAAGTCGTTTGCCTAGGTTGTAAATTTGAATGGAATGTGCCAGGAAAACCCCCCATAAGTTTATGTCTCATTACTCCTAGTTCGTTGTTTTAATTTTTTCAATTGGGGTAATGGTTAGAATGTTGCTTGTGCAAGGTGTACACACTCTGGTTCATCTACATATCCTATATGCCTATTTATGTAGAGATTCTCTTCCCGTGTAAATTATTACAGAGTGTTCCGTAAACCTTCCTTGCTATATGGTCGGTCTCTTTGATATATGCATATAATATGTATTTGTATACACATGGTAACGCTAATCTTCATTTATCCATTCCCCCCGCCTTTCCTTTTAGATAAGCATAGTTTTTTTAATAAGTCTGTGATTGACTTTCTCTGTGGAAATATGTTCATTTGTGTCAGTTATTAGATAACGCCTATAAGTGATATCATAGGATATAGGACTTTTGCTTTCCGACTTACCTCATGTTCTGTGATTATCTCCAAGATCATCTATGGTGCCTCAAAGAGCAGTGTTTCATTGTTTTCCATGGCTAGTATTCATTGTGTACATGGACCACTTCTTCTTTATCCTTTCATCTGTTGATGGACATTTTGGTTGCTTCACTGTCTTGTCTATTGTGAATAAGGCTGAAGTGCAGCTTTTGCAGCCCGGGTCTTCTTCATTCTGGTCTACTCAGGTGAGAGGCCCATTGGTGCGCCTGCTGGATTGAATGGTACCTCAATTTTTCCTTTTAAACGCAGCTCCTTTCTGTTCTCATTATTAGCGTTTAACCCTTTTACATCTCACCAGCAGCTAGAGGGTACACAGTTCTCTAAAACCTCTTCTGCGTTTATTGTTTGTAGACTTTTTTCCAATGGTCAGTCGACTGGTGTGAGTTGAAAACTTTTTGTAGATTAGATTGCATGAGTCTAATACTTCCTGAGGTTGAGCTTTTATCCATTTTCCTTTCTTTAAAAAGAGAGTGAGTAAAACTTGCCTCTTCATAGTAACTTCTTCAAAATTCTGCCTGTTTTGAATTTTCTTTATCCATTCCCTACCTCAGCACAATTTTGAGGGCAGGTGTCCTTTACAGCCTTGAGTCATTTTGAATGGCAAGTGACCATTAGCTGTGGGTTAAAAGCTGCTCTTGTGGGAATTGGCCACAAGGCGGCAGCATTTCTCCTTTACCAAATCTGGTTAATAGGGCAACAGAGCCTTACTGGAAGTGGTGTTCTAGGTTGTAAATTAGAATGGAATGTGCGAGGAAAAAGCCCTTTAAGTTTATGTCTCATTACTTCTTGTTGGTATTTTTAACTTAATTTTTATTTTTTGTCACAGCAAACTTGATTACAATGTTTTGTTTGTTCTAGGTGTGCAAGATGTGGTTCTTTCACACATATACATATATCTATTCCTCTTCGGATCCTTTTCCCATGTAGGTTATGACACAATGTTGAGTAGTCTTCTCTTGGTATTGCGTAGGTCTTTGGTGATTATATATTTCACATGTGTTTGTATCTCTCTGTTAACCTCAATATGGTCATGTATCCAATCCTCACACCTTACTATTTGGTGAACCATAAGTTTTTTTATTGATTCTTTGATAGTGTTTCTCTGTGGAAATATCTTTGTTTGTATCATTTTTTAGGTAACCCCTATATGTGATATGATAGGATATGTGTCTTTTGCTTTTTCACTTACTCCAAGTTGCGTGATTACTTCTAGACTCATCTATAGTGCTGCAAATGGCATTGTTTCATTTTTTCACTAGATCATATTCCATCTGTACAGGTAGAAGTTGTTCTTTGTCCACCCATCTGTCGGTGGACTTTTTGGTTACTTCCATATCTTGGCTACTGTAACACTATGCAATGCCGATTTGCGTGCCTGTGTCCTTCCAATTCTGTCTTCTTAGTTTATAGGTCCAGGAATAGGTCTGCTGGATCATATGGTAGCTCAATGTTTACCTTTTAAAGGCACCTCTATTCTGTTCACCTTAGTGGCTCTTTCCAGGTTACGTCCCACTTAAAGTGGAGAGTATGTATTTCTTCCCAGCACCTTCAGCATTTATTCTTTGCAGTTTTTGCTGATGGTTATTCTGAGTGGTGTGAGCTGATACCTCTTTGTGGTTGAATTTGCATGAGTCTCATAATGCATTGAAATTGAGCTTTAAGACATGTCCTTTTTATTTTTCCAGCTGTGATTAGAGCTTATTTCTTCAAAGTGTTTTCTTAAAGTATGTGTCACCATTTGAAATATTTTGGCCATTATCTCCCTCAAGGCATTTTGAGGGCAGGTTTCATTTACAGCCCTGCACTACTTGTTCACATGAAGTGACCATTAGCTCAGGCTTTTAACCTGCTTTTGCAGGTATCGGCCAAAGAGCGGCAGCCTTTCTACGTTCCCCATGCTGGTACTAGGGAAACAGACCTACCGGCCAGTGGTGTTCTTCGGTTATAAATTAGAGTGCAATGTGCCCGGATAAACCCACAAATGTTGATGTCTCCTTGCTTCTGTTTGTTTTAAATTTAATTTATATTTATTATTAGAGTAATACTCCATTGTGTACGTGGACCACTTCTTCTTGGTGCATTCCTCGGTTGATGGACATTTTCGTTGCTTCCAAGTGTTGCCTATGGTAAATATTGCTGGAGTGCAGGATTGCCAGCCTGTGATTTTTTTTTTTCCAGCCTGTGATTATTGATTTTCATTTTCTCAGGTGATAGACCCAGCAGTGGGTATGATTGATTGACTGGTATGGTAGCTCAACGTTTACCTTTTCAAGGCACCTCAATTGTGCTTTCATTAGTGGCTCTTACCACGTCCCCCTTATAATCGAGGGTACGCATTTCTCCACAATCACGTCAGCATTTATTGTTTGCAGCATTTTTGTTGATGGGCATTCTGACTGGTGTGAGCTGACAGGCTTTTGTAATTTGGGTTTACATGTCTGTAAAAATTCCTACAATTCATCATTTTTCCACGCCTTTTTCTTTTCTGTTAAAAGAAAAAAGAAAAAAAGTGTTAGTATTATATACCTCTTCAAATATTCTTTTTGAAAGGTTGCACCCTAGAATTTTTGGTCGATTTTCGACCTCAGTATTTTTTGGAGGGCAGGTGTCATTTACAGAACTGCAATTGGTGAATATTTAGTGACCTTTTGAAGTTGCTTTAAAGCTGCTGTTGTGGGAAACGGCCACAAGGATGCAGCATTTCTCCATTCCCAAATCTGGGTACTAGGGCAGCAGAGCCGTTCTGGAAGTCGTTTGCCTAGGTTGTAAATTTGAATGGAATGTGCCAGGAAAACCCCCCATAAGTTTATGTCTCATTACTCCTAGTTCGTTGTTTTAATTTTTTCAATTGGGGTAATGGTTAGAATGTTGCTTGTGCAAGGTGTACACACTCTGGTTCATCTACATATCCTATATGCCTATTTATGTAGAGATTCTCTTCCCGTGTAAATTATTACAGAGTGTTCCGTAAACCTTCCTTGCTATATGGTCGGTCTCTTTGATATATGCATATAATATGTATTTGTATACACATGGTAACGCTAATCTTCATTTATCCATTCCCCCCGCCTTTCCTTTTAGATAAGCATAGCTTTTTTAATAAGTCTGTGATTGACTTTCTCTGTGGAAATATGTTCATTTGTGTCAGTTATTAGATAACGCCTATAAGTGATATCATAGGATATAGGACTTTTGCTTTCCGACTTACCTCATGTTCTGTGATTATCTCCAAGATCATCTATGGTGCCTCAAAGAGCAGTGTTTCATTGTTTTCCATGGCTAGTATTCATTGTGTACATGGACCACTTCTTCTTTATCCTTTCATCTGTTGATGGACATTTTGGTTGCTTCACTGTCTTGTCTATTGTGAATAAGGCTGAAGTGCAGCTTTTGCAGCCCGGGTCTTCTTCATTCTGGTCTACTCAGGTGAGAGGCCCATTGGTGCGCCTGCTGGATTGAATGGTACCTCAATTTTTCCTTTTAAACGCAGCTCCTTTCTGTTCTCATTATTAGCGTTTAACCCTTTGACATCTCACCAGCAGCTAGAGGGTACACAGTTCTCTAAAACCTCTTCTGCGTTTATTGTTTGTAGACTTTTTTCCAATGGTCAGTCGACTGGTGTGAGTTGAAAACTTTTTGTAGATTAGATTGCATGAGTCTAATACTTCCTGAGGTTGAGCTTTTATCCATTTTCCTTTCTTTAAAAAGAGAGTGAGTAAAACTTGCCTCTTCATAGTAACTTCTTCAAAATTCTGCCTGTTTTGAATTTTCTTTATCCATTCCCTACCTCAGCACAATTTTGAGGGCAGGTGTCCTTTACAGCCTTGAGTCATTTTGAATGGCAAGTGACCATTAGCTGTGGGTTAAAAGCTGCTCTTGTGGGAATTGGCCACAAGGCGGCAGCATTTCTCCTTTACCAAATCTGGTTAATAGGGCAACAGAGCCTTACTGGAAGTGGTGTTCTAGGTTGTAAATTAGAATGGAATGTGCGAGGAAAAAGCCCTTTAAGTTTATGTCTCATTACTTCTTGTTGGTATTTTTAACTTAATTTTTATTTTTTGTCACAGCAAACTTGATTACAATGTTTTGTTTGTTCTAGGTGTGCAAGATGTGGTTCTTTCACACATATACATATATCTATTCCTCTTCGGATCCTTTTCCCATGTAGGTTATGACACAATGTTGAGTAGTCTTCTCTTGGTATTGCGTAGGTCTTTGGTGATTATATATTTCACATGTGTTTGTATCTCTCTGTTAACCTCAATATGGTCATGTATCCAATCCTCACACCTTACTATTTGGTGAACCATAAGTTTTTTTATTGATTCTTTGATAGTGTTTCTCTGTGGAAATATCTTTGTTTGTATCATTTTTTAGGTAACCCCTATATGTGATATGATAGGATATGTGTCTTTTGCTTTTTCACTTACTCCAAGTTGCGTGATTACTTCTAGACTCATCTATAGTGCTGCAAATGGCATTGTTTCATTTTTTCACTAGACCATATTCCATCTGTACAGGTAGAAGTTGTTCTTTGTCCACCCATCTGTCGGTGGACTTTTTGGTTACTTCCATATCTTGGCTACTGTAACACTACGCAATGCCGATTTGCGTGCCTGTGTCCTTCCAATTCTGTCTTCTTAGTTTATAGGTCCAGGAATAGGTCTGCTGGATCATATGGTAGCTCAATGTTTACCTTTTAAAGGCACCTCTATTCTGTTCACCTTAGTGGCTCTTTCCAGGTTACGTCCCACTTAAAGTGGAGGGTATGTATTTCTTCCCAGCACCTTCAGCATTTATTCTTTGCAGTTTTTGCTGATGGTTATTCTGAGTGGTGTGAGCTGATACCTCTTTGTGGTTGAATTTGCATGAGTCTCATAATGCATTGAAATTGAGCTTTAAGACATGTCCTTTTTATTTTTCCAGCTGTGATTAGAGCTTATTTCTTCAAAGTGTTTTCTTAAAGTATGTGTCACCATTTGAAATATTTTGGCCATTATCTCCCTCAAGGCATTTTGAGGGCAGGTTTCATTTACAGCCCTGCACTACTTGTTCACATGAAGTGACCATTAGCTCAGGCTTTTAACCTGCTTTTGCAGGTATCGGCCAAAGAGCGGCAGCCTTTCTACGTTCCCCATGCTGGTACTAGGGAAACAGACCTACCGGCCAGTGGTGTTCTTCGGTTATAAATTAGAGTGCAATGTGCCCGGATAAACCCACAAATGTTGATGTCTCCTTGCTTCTGTTTGTTTTAAATTTAATTTATATTTATTATTAGAGGAATACTCCATTGTGTACGTGGACCACTTCTTCTCGGTGCATTCCTCGGTTGATGGACATTTTCGTTGCTTCCAAGTGTTGCCTATGGTAAATATTGCTGGAGTGCAGGATTGCCACCCTGTGATTTTTTTTTTTCCAGCCTGTGATTATTGATTTTCATTTTCTCAGGTGATAGACCCAGCAGTGGGTATGATTGATTGACTGGTATGGTAGCTCAACGTTTACCTTTTCAAGGCACCTCAATTGTGCTTTCATTAGTGGCTCTTACCACGTCCCCCTTATAATCGAGGGTACGCATTTCTCCACAATCACGTCAGCATTTATTGTTTGCAGCATTTTTGTTGATGGGCATTCTGACTGGTGTGAGCTGACAGGCTTTTGTAATTTGGGTTTACATGTCTGTAAAAATTCCTACAATTCATCATTTTTCCACGCCTTTTTCTTTTCTGTTAAAAGAAAAAAGAAAAAAAGTGTTAGTATTATATACCTCTTCAAATATTCTTTTTGAAAGGTTGCACCCTAGAATTTTTGGTCGATTTTCGACCTCAGTATTTTTTGGAGGGCAGGTGTCATTTACAGAACTGCAATTGGTGAATATTTAGTGACCTTTTGAAGTTGCTTTAAAGCTGCTGTTGTGGGAAACGGCCACAAGGATGCAGCATTTCTCCATTCCCAAATCTGGGTACTAGGGCAGCAGAGCCGTTCTGGAAGTCGTTTGCCTAGGTTGTAAATTTGAATGGAATGTGCCAGGAAAACCCCCCATAAGTTTATGTCTCATTACTCCTAGTTCGTTGTTTTAATTTTTTCAATTGGGGTAATGGTTAGAATGTTGCTTGTGCAAGGTGTACACACTCTGGTTCATCTACATATCCTATATGCCTATTTATGTAGAGATTATCTTCCCGTGTAAATTATTACAGAGTGTTCCGTAAACCTTCCTTGCTATATGGTCGGTCTCTTTGATATATGCATATAATATGTATTTGTATACACATGGTAACGCTAATCTTCATTTATCCATTCCCCCCACCTTTCCTTTTAGATAAGCATAGTTTTTTTAATAAGTCTGTGATTGACTTTCTCTGTGGAAATATGTTCATTTGTGTCAGTTATTAGATAACGCCTATAAGTGATATCATAGGATATAGGACTTTTGCTTTCCGACTTACCTCATGTTCTGTGATTATCTCCAAGATCATCTATGGTGCCTCAAAGAGCAGTGTTTCATTGTTTTCCATGGCTAGTATTCATTGTGTACATGGACCACTTCTTCTTTATCCTTTCATCTGTTGATGGACATTTTGGTTGCTTCACTGTCTTGTCTATTGTGAATAAGGCTGAAGTGCAGCTTTTGCAGCCCGGGTCTTCTTCATTCTGGTCTTCTCAGGTGAGAGGCCCATTGGTGCGCCTGCTGGATTGAATGGTACCTCAATTTTTCCTTTTAAACGCAGCTCCTTTCTGTTCTCATTATTAGCGTTTAACCCTTTTACATCTCACCAGCAGCTAGAGGGTACACAGTTCTCTAAAACCTCTTCTGCGTTTATTGTTTGTAGACTTTTTTCCAATGGTCAGTCGACTGGTGTGAGTTGAAAACTTTTTGTAGATTAGATTGCATGAGTCTAATACTTCCTGAGGTTGAGCTTTTATCCATTTTCCTTTCTTTAAAAAGAGAGTGAGTAAAACTTGCCTCTTCATAGTAACTTCTTCAAAATTCTGCCTGTTTTGAATTTTCTTTATCCATTCCCTACCTCAGCACAATTTTGAGGGCAGGTGTCCTTTACAGCCTTGAGTCATTTTGAATGGCAAGTGACCATTAGCTGTGGGTTAAAAGCTGCTCTTGCGGGAATTGGCCACAAGGCGGCAGCATTTCTCCTTTACCAAATCTGGTTAATAGGGCAACAGAGCCTTACTGGAAGTGGTGTTCTAGGTTGTAAATTAGAATGGAATGTGCGAGGAAAAAGCCCTTTAAGTTTATGTCTCATTACTTCTTGTTGGTATTTTTAACTTAATTTTTATTTTTTGTCACAGCAAACTTGATTACAATGTTTTGTTTGTTCTAGGTGTGCAAGATGTGGTTCTTTCACACATATACATATATCTATTACTCTTCGGATCCTTTTCGCATGTAGGTTATGGCACAATGTTGAGTAGTCTTCTCTTGGTATTGCGTAGGTCTTTGGTGATTATATATTTCACATGTGTTTGTATCTCTCTGTTAACCTCAATATGGTCATGTATCCAATCCTCACACCTTACTATTTGGTGAACCATAAGTTTTTTTATTGATTCTTTGATAGTGTTTCTCTGTGGAAATATCTTTGTTTGTATCATTTTTTAGGTAACCCCTATATGTGATATGATAGGATATGTGTCTTTTGCTTTTTCACTTACTCCAAGTTGCGTGATTACTTCTAGACTCATCTATAGTGCTGCAAATGGCATTGTTTCATTTTTTCACTAGATCATATTCCATCTGTACAGGTAGAAGTTGTTCTTTGTCCACCCATCTGTCGGTGGACTTTTTGGTTACTTCCATATCTTGGCTACTGTAACACTACGCAATGCCGATTTGCGTGCCTGTGTCCTTCCAATTCTGTCTTCTTAGTTTATAGGTCCAGGAATCGGTCTGCTGGATCATATGGTAGCTCAATGTTTACCTTTTAAAGGCACCTCTATTCTGTTCACCTTAGTGGCTCTTTCAGGTTACGTCCCACTTAAAGTGGAGGGTATGTATTTCTTCCCAGCACCTTCAGAATTTATTCTTTGCAGTTTTTGCTGATGGTTATTCTGAGTGGTGTGAGCTGATACCTCTTTGTGGTTGAATTTGCATGAGTCTCATAATGCATTGAAATTGAGCTTTAAGACATGTCCTTTTTATTTTTCCAGCTGTGATTAGAGCTTATTTCTTCAAAGTGTTTTCTTAAAGTATGTGTCACCATTTGAAATATTTTGGCCATTATCTCCCTCAAGGCATTTTGAGGGCAGGTTTCATTTACAGCCCTGCACTACTTGTTCATATGAAGTGACCATTAGCTCAGGCTTTTAACCTGCTTTTGCAGGTATCGGCCAAAGAGCGGCAGCCTTTCTACGTTCCCCATGCTGGTACTAGGGAAACAGACCTACCGGCCAGTGGTGTTCTTCGGTTATAAATTAGAGTGCAATGTGCCCGGATAAACCCACAAATGTTGATGTCTCCTTGCTTCTGTTTGTTTTAAATTTAATTTATATTTATTATTAGAGTAATATTCCATTGTGTACGTGGACCACTTCTTCTTGGTTCATTCCTCGGTTGATGGACATTTTCATTGCTTCCAAGTGCTGGCTATGGTAAATCTTGCTGGCGTACAGGTTTGCCAGCCTGTGACTTTTTGATTCTCATTTTCTCAGGTGATAGGCCAAGAAGTGATTGTGATTGATTGACTGGTAGCTCAATGTTTCCCTTTTCAAAGCACCTACATTGTGTTTTCATTAGTGGCTCTTTACATGCCCCACCTTACAACCGAGGGTACGCATTTCTCCGCACTCCCTTCACCGTTTATTTTTTCCAGCATTATTCCTAATGGCCATTCTGACCGCTGTGAGCTGATAGGTTTTTGTAATATGGGTATGCAAATCATTAAAATTTTTAAAATTCATCATATTCCTATGCCTTTTTGTTTTCTCTTAAAAGAAAAAACCGTGAGTACAATATAGCTCTTGAAATTCTCTTCTTCGAAGGTTGCCCTCTCCTGAAGTTTTTGGTCGATTTTTGACCCCAGAAATTTTCTGGAGGGCACGTGCCATTTACAGAACTGCAAGTTGGTGAAAATTTAGTCACCTTTTGCAGTGGGTTCAAAGCTGCTGTTTTGGGAAACGGCCACAAGGAGGTAGCATTTCTCCATTCCCCAATCTGCGAACTAGGGCAGCAGAGCCTTTCTGGAAGTCATTGTCCTAGGTTGTAAATTAGAATGGAATTTGCCAGGAGAAATCCCCATATGTTTTTGTCTCATTACTTCTTCTTGGTTTTTAAAATTTTTTTAATCTGGGTAAAGTTTAGAATATTGTTTGTCCTAGGTGTACACAATCTGGTTCATTTGTACATTATGTATGTCTATTAATGTACAGATGCTCTTCCCATGTAAAGTATTAGTGTTCTGTCGACCTCCCTTGTTATATATTCGGTCTTTTTGATACATGTATATAATATGTATTTGTATATGTATAGTAACACTTATCTTCATTTCTCAATTTCCCCCCTCCTTTCCTTTTCGATGAGCATAGTTTGTTTTCTAAGCCTGTGAGTGTCTTTCTCTTTGGAAATATGTTCATCTGTGTCAGTTATTAGAGAATGCCATAAGTGATAATATAGGATATAGGTCTTTTGCTTTCCGACCTACTTCATGTTTTTTGATTATCTCCAGGCTCATGTATGGTGCCCCAAAGAGCAGTGCTTCAATATTTTCCATGGTTAATATTCCATTGTGTACATGGACCACTTCTTCTTGTTGCATTCCTCTGTTGATGGACATTTTCGTTGCTTCCAAGTGTTGCCTATGGTAAATATTGCTGGAGTGCAGGATTGCCAGCCTGTGATTTTTTTTTTTCCAGCCTGTGATTATTGATTTTCATTTTCTCAGGTGATAGACCCAGCAGTGGGTATGATTGATTGACTGGTATGGTAGCTCAACGTTTACCTTTTCAAGGCACCTCAATTGTGCTTTCATTAGTGGCTCTTACCACGTCCCCCTTATAATCGAGGGTACGCATTTCTCCACAATCACGTCAGCATTTATTGTTTGCAGCATTTTTGTTGATGGGCATTCTGACTGGTGTGAGCTGACAGGCTTTTGTAATTTGGGTTTACATGTCTGTAAAAATTCCTACAATTCATCATTTTTCCACGCCTTTTTCTTTTCTGTTAAAAGAAAAAAGAAAAAAAGTGTTAGTATTATATACCTCTTCAAATATTCTTTTTGAAAGGTTGCACCCTAGAATTTTTGGTCGATTTTCGACCTCAGTATTTTTTGGAGGGCAGGTGTCATTTACAGAACTGCAATTGGTGAATATTTAGTGACCTTTTGAAGTTGCTTTAAAGCTGCTGTTGTGGGAAACGGCCACAAGGATGCAGCATTTCTCCATTCCCAAATCTGGGTACTAGGGCAGCAGAGCCGTTCTGGAAGTCGTTTGCCTAGGTTGTAAATTTGAATGGAATGTGCCAGGAAAACCCCCCATAAGTTTATGTCTCATTACTCCTAGTTCGTTGTTTTAATTTTTTCAATTGGGGTAATGGTTAGAATGTTGCTTGTGCAAGGTGTACACACTCTGGTTCATCTACATATCCTATATGCCTATTTATGTAGAGATTCTCTTCCCGTGTAAATTATTACAGAGTGTTCCGTAAACCTTCCTTGCTATATGGTCGGTCTCTTTGATATATGCATATAATATGTATTTGTATACACATGGTAACGCTAATCTTCATTTATCCATTCCCCCCACCTTTCCTTTTAGATAAGCATAGTTTTTTTAATAAGTCTGTGATTGACTTTCTCTGTGGAAATATGTTCATTTGTGTCAGTTATTAGATAACGCCTATAAGTGATATCATAGGATATAGGACTTTTGCTTTCCGACTTACCTCATGTTCTGTGATTATCTCCAAGATCATCTATGGTGCCTCAAAGAGCAGTGTTTCATTGTTTTCCATGGCTAGTATTCATTGTGTACATGGACCACTTCTTCTTTATCCTTTCATCTGTTGATGGACATTTTGGTTGCTTCACTCTCTTGTCTATTGTGAATAAGGCTGAAGTGCAGATTTTGCAGCCCGGGTCTTCTTCATTCTGGTCTTCTCAGGTGAGAGGCCCATTGGTGCGCCTGCTGGATTGAATGGTACCTCAATTTTTCCTTTTAAACGCAGCTCCTTTCTGTTCTCATTATTAGCGTTTAACCCTTTTACATCTCACCAGCAGCTAGAGGGTACACAGTTCTCTAAAACCTCTTCTGCGTTTATTGTTTGTAGACTTTTTTCCAATGATCAGTCGACTGGTGTGAGTTGAAAACTTTTTGTAGATTAGATTGCATGAGTCTAATACTTCCTGAGGTTGAGCTTTTATCCATTTTCCTTTCTTTAAAAAGAGAGTGAGTAAAACTTGCCTCTTCATAGTAACTTCTTCAAAATTCTGCCTGTTTTGAATTTTCTTTATCCATTCCCTACCTCAGCACAATTTTGAGGGCAGGTGTCCTTTACAGCCTTGAGTCATTTTGAATGGCAAGTGACCATTAGCTGTGGGTTAAAAGCTGCTCTTGTGGGAATTGGCCACAAGGCGGCAGCATTTCTCCTTTACCAAATCTGGTTAATAGGGCAACAGAGCCTTACTGGAAGTGGTGTTCTAGGTTGTAAATTAGAATGGAATGTGCGAGGAAAAAGCCCTTTAAGTTTATGTCTCATTACTTCTTGTTGGTATTTTTAACTTAATTTTTATTTTTTGTCACAGCAAACTTGATTACAATGTTTTGTTTGTTCTAGGTGTGCAAGATGTGGTTCTTTCACACATATACATATATCTATTCCTCTTCGGATCCTTTTCCCATGTAGGTTATGACACAATGTTGAGTAGTCTTCTCTTGGTATTGCGTAGGTCTTTGGTGATTATATATTTCACATGTGTTTGTATCTCTCTGTTAACCTCAATATGGTCATGTATCCAATCCTCACACCTTACTATTTGGTGAACCATAAGTTTTTTTATTGATTCTTTGATAGTGTTTCTCTGTGGAAATATCTTTGTTTGTATCATTTTTTAGTTAACCCCTATATGTGATATGATAGGATATGTGTCTTTTGCTTTTTCACTTACTCCAAGTTGCGTGATTACTTCTAGACTCATCTATAGTGCTGCAAATGGCATTGTTTCATTTTTTCACTAGATCATATTCCATCTGTACAGGTAGAAGTTGTTCTTTGTCCACCCATCTGTCGGTGGACTTTTTGGTTACTTCCATATCTTGGCTACTGTAACACTATGCAATGCCGATTTGCGTGCCTGTGTCCTTCCAATTCTGTCTTCTTAGTTTATAGGTCCAGGAATCGGTCTGCTGGATCATATGGTAGCTCAATGTTTACCTTTTAAAGGCACCTCTATTCTGTTCACCTTAGTGGCTCTTTCCAGGTTACGTCCCACTTAAAGTGGAGGGTATGTATTTCTTCCCAGCACCTTCAGCATTTATTCTTTGCAGTTTTTGCTGATGGTTATTCTGAGTGGTGTGAGCTGATACCTCTTTGTGGTTGAATTTGCATGAGTCTCATAATGCATTGAAATTGCGCTTTAAGACATATCCTTTTTATTTTTCCAGCTGTGATTAGAGCTTATTTCTTCAAAGTGTTTTCTTAAAGTATGTGTCACCATTTGAAATATTTTGGCCATTATCTCCCTCAAGGCATTTTGAGGGCAGGTTTCATTTACAGCCCTGCACTACTTGTTCATATGAAGTGACCATTAGCTCAGGCTTTTAACCTGCTTTTGCAGGTATCGGCCAAAGAGCGGCAGCCTTTCTACGTTCCCCATGCTCGTACTAGGGAAACAGACCTACCGGCCAGTGGTGTTCTTCGGTTATAAATTAGAGTGCAATGTGCCCGGATAAACCCACAAATGTTGATGTCTCCTTGCTTCTGTTTGTTTTAAATTTAATTTATATTTATTATTAGAGTAATATTCCATTGTGTACGTGGACCACTTCTTCTTGGTTCATTCCTCGGTTGATGGACATTTTCATTGCTTCCAAGTGCTGGCTATGGTAAATCTTGCTGGCGTACAGGTTTGCCAGCCTGTGACTTTTTGATTCTCATTTTCTCAGGTGATAGGCCAAGAAGTGATTGTGATTGATTGACTGGTAGCTCAATGTTTCCCTTTTCAAAGCACCTACATTGTGTTTTCATTAGTGGCTCTTTACATGCCCCACCTTACAACCGAGGGTACGCATTTCTCCGCACTCCCTTCACCGTTTATTTTTTCCAGCATTATTCCTAATGGCCATTCTGACCGCTGTGAGCTGATAGGTTTTTGTAATATGGGTATGCAAATCATTAAAATTTTTAAAATTCATCATATTCCTATGCCTTTTTGTTTTCTCTTAAAAGAAAAAACCGTGAGTACAATATAGCTCTTGAAATTCTCTTCTTCGAAGGTTGCCCTCTCCTGAAGTTTTTGGTCGATTTTTGACCCCAGAAATTTTCTGGAGGGCACGTGCCATTTACAGAACTGCAAGTTGGTGAAAATTTAGTCACCTTTTGCAGTGGGTTCAAAGCTGCTGTTTTGGGAAACGGCCACAAGGAGGTAGCATTTCTCCATTCCCCAATCTGCGAACTAGGGCAGCAGAGCCTTTCTGGAAGTCATTGTCCTAGGTTGTAAATTAGAATGGAATTTGCCAGGAGAAATCCCCATATGTTTTTGTCTCATTACTTCTTCTTGGTTTTTAAAATTTTTTTAATCTGGGTAAAGTTTAGAATATTGTTTGTCCTAGGTGTACACAATCTGGTTCATTTGTACATTATGTATGTCTATTAATGTACAGATGCTCTTCCCATGTAAAGTATTAGTGTTCTGTCGACCTCCCTTGTTATATATTCGGTCTTTTTGATACATGTATATAATATGTATTTGTATATGTATAGTAACACTTATCTTCATTTCTCAATTTCCCCCCTCCTTTCCTTTTCGATGAGCATAGTTTGTTTTCTAAGCCTGTGAGTGTCTTTCTCTTTGGAAATATGTTCATCTGTGTCAGTTATTAGAGAATGCCATAAGTGATAATATAGGATATAGGTCTTTTGCTTTCCGACCTACTTCATGTTTTTTGATTATCTCCAGGCTCATGTATGGTGCCCCAAAGAGCAGTGCTTCAATATTTTCCATGGTTAATATTCCATTGTGTACATGGACCACTTCTTCTTGTTGCATTCCTCTGTTGATGGACATTTTCGTTGCTTCCAAGTGTTGCCTATGGTAAATATTGCTGGAGTGCAGGATTGCCAGCCTGTGATTTTTTTTTTTCCAGCCTGTGATTATTGATTTTCATTTTCTCAGGTGATAGACCCAGCAGTGGGTATGATTGATTGACTGGTATGGTAGCTCAACGTTTACCTTTTCAAGGCACCTCAATTGTGCTTTCATTAGTGGCTCTTACCACGTCCCCCTTATAATCGAGGGTACGCATTTCTCCACAATCACGTCAGCATTTATTGTTTGCAGCATTTTTGTTGATGGGCATTCTGACTGGTGTGAGCTGACAGGCTTTTGTAATTTGGGTTTACATGTCTGTAAAAATTCCTACAATTCATCATTTTTCCACGCCTTTTTCTTTTCTGTTAAAAGAAAAAAGAAAAAAAGTGTTAGTATTATATACCTCTTCAAATATTCTTTTTGAAAGGTTGCACCCTAGAATTTTTGGTCGATTTTCGACCTCAGTATTTTTTGGAGGGCAGGTGTCATTTACAGAACTGCAATTGGTGAATATTTAGTGACCTTTTGAAGTTGCTTTAAAGCTGCTGTTGTGGGAAACGGCCACAAGGATGCAGCATTTCTCCATTCCCAAATCTGGGTACTAGGGCAGCAGAGCCGTTCTGGAAGTCGTTTGCCTAGGTTGTAAATTTGAATGGAATGTGCCAGGAAAACCCCCCATAAGTTTATGTCTCATTACTCCTAGTTCGTTGTTTTAATTTTTTCAATTGGGGTAATGGTTAGAATGTTGCTTGTGCAAGGTGTACACACTCTGGTTCATCTACATATCCTATATGCCTATTTATGTAGAGATTCTCTTCCCGTGTAAATTATTACAGAGTGTTCCGTAAACCTTCCTTGCTATATGGTCGGTCTCTTTGATATATGCATATAATATGTATTTGTATACACATGGTAACGCTAATCTTCATTTATCCATTCCCCCCACCTTTCCTTTTAGATAAGCATAGTTTTTTTAATAAGTCTGTGATTGACTTTCTCTGTGGAAATATGTTCATTTGTGTCAGTTATTAGATAACGCCTATAAGTGATATCATAGGATATAGGACTTTTGCTTTCCGACTTACCTCATGTTCTGTGATTATCTCCAAGATCATCTATGGTGCCTCAAAGAGCAGTGTTTCATTGTTTTCCATGGCTAGTATTCATTGTGTACATGGACCACTTCTTCTTTATCCTTTCATCTGTTGATGGACATTTTGGTTGCTTCACTCTCTTGTCTATTGTGAATAAGGCTGAAGTGCAGATTTTGCAGCCCGGGTCTTCTTCATTCTGGTCTTCTCAGGTGAGAGGCCCATTGGTGCGCCTGCTGGATTGAATGGTACCTCAATTTTTCCTTTTAAACGCAGCTCCTTTCTGTTCTCATTATTAGCGTTTAACCCTTTTACATCTCACCAGCAGCTAGAGGGTACACAGTTCTCTAAAACCTCTTCTGCGTTTATTGTTTGTAGACTTTTTTCCAATGATCAGTCGACTGGTGTGAGTTGAAAACTTTTTGTAGATTAGATTGCATGAGTCTAATACTTCCTGAGGTTGAGCTTTTATCCATTTTCCTTTCTTTAAAAAGAGAGTGAGTAAAACTTGCCTCTTCATAGTAACTTCTTCAAAATTCTGCCTGTTTTGAATTTTCTTTATCCATTCCCTACCTCAGCACAATTTTGAGGGCAGGTGTCCTTTACAGCCTTGAGTCATTTTGAATGGCAAGTGACCATTAGCTGTGGGTTAAAAGCTGCTCTTGTGGGAATTGGCCACAAGGCGGCAGCATTTCTCCTTTACCAAATCTGGTTAATAGGGCAACAGAGCCTTACTGGAAGTGGTGTTCTAGGTTGTAAATTAGAATGGAATGTGCGAGGAAAAAGCCCTTTAAGTTTATGTCTCATTACTTCTTGTTGGTATTTTTAACTTAATTTTTATTTTTTGTCACAGCAAACTTGATTACAATGTTTTGTTTGTTCTAGGTGTGCAAGATGTGGTTCTTTCACACATATACATATATCTATTCCTCTTCGGATCCTTTTCCCATGTAGGTTATGACACAATGTTGAGTAGTCTTCTCTTGGTATTGCGTAGGTCTTTGGTGATTATATATTTCACATGTGTTTGTATCTCTCTGTTAACCTCAATATGGTCATGTATCCAATCCTCACACCTTACTATTTGGTGAACCATAAGTTTTTTTATTGATTCTTTGATAGTGTTTCTCTGTGGAAATATCTTTGTTTGTATCATTTTTTAGGTAACCCCTATATGTGATATGATAGGATATGTGTCTTTTGCTTTTTCACTTACTCCAAGTTGCGTGATTACTTCTAGACTCATCTATAGTGCTGCAAATGGCATTGTTTCATTTTTTCACTAGATCATATTCCATCTGTACAGGTAGAAGTTGTTCTTTGTCCACCCATCTGTCGGTGGACTTTTTGGTTACTTCCATATCTTGGCTACTGTAACACTATGCAATGCCGATTTGCGTGCCTGTGTCCTTCCAATTCTGTCTTCTTAGTTTATAGGTCCAGGAATCGGTCTGCTGGATCATATGGTAGCTCAATGTTTACCTTTTAAAGGCACCTCTATTCTGTTCACCTTAGTGGCTCTTTCCAGGTTACGTCCCACTTAAAGTGGAGGGTATGTATTTCTTCCCAGCACCTTCAGCATTTATTCTTTGCAGTTTTTGCTGATGGTTATTCTGAGTGGTGTGAGCTGATACCTCTTTGTGGTTGAATTTGCATGAGTCTCATAATGCATTGAAATTGCGCTTTAAGACATATCCTTTTTATTTTTCCAGCTGTGATTAGAGCTTATTTCTTCAAAGTGTTTTCTTAAAGTATGTGTCACCATTTGAAATATTTTGGCCATTATCTCCCTCAAGGCATTTTGAGGGCAGGTTTCATTTACAGCCCTGCACTACTTGTTCATATGAAGTGACCATTAGCTCAGGCTTTTAACCTGCTTTTGCAGGTATCGGCCAAAGAGCGGCAGCCTTTCTACGTTCCCCATGCTCGTACTAGGGAAACAGACCTACCGGCCAGTGGTGTTCTTCGGTTATAAATTAGAGTGCAATGTGCCCGGATAAACCCACAAATGTTGATGTCTCCTTGCTTCTGTTTGTTTTAAATTTAATTTATATTTATTATTAGAGTAATATTCCATTGTGTACGTGGACCACTTCTTCTTGGTTCATTCCTCGGTTGATGGACATTTTCATTGCTTCCAAGTGCTGGCTATGGTAAATCTTGCTGGCGTACAGGTTTGCCAGCCTGTGACTTTTTGATTCTCATTTTCTCAGGTGATAGGCCAAGAAGTGATTGTGATTGATTGACTGGTAGCTCAATGTTTCCCTTTTCAAAGCACCTACATTGTGTTTTCATTAGTGGCTCTTTACATGCCCCACCTTACAACCGAGGGTACGCATTTCTCCGCACTCCCTTCACCGTTTATTTTTTCCAGCATTATTCCTAATGGCCATTCTGACCGCTGTGAGCTGATAGGTTTTTGTAATATGGGTATGCAAATCATTAAAATTTTTAAAATTCATCATATTCCTATGCCTTTTTGTTTTCTCTTAAAAGAAAAAACCGTGAGTACAATATAGCTCTTGAAATTCTCTTCTTCGAAGGTTGCCCTCTCCTGAAGTTTTTGGTCGATTTTTGACCCCAGAAATTTTCTGGAGGGCACGTGCCATTTACAGAACTGCAAGTTGGTGAAAATTTAGTCACCTTTTGCAGTGGGTTCAAAGCTGCTGTTTTGGGAAACGGCCACAAGGAGGTAGCATTTCTCCATTCCCCAATCTGCGAACTAGGGCAGCAGAGCCTTTCTGGAAGTCATTGTCCTAGGTTGTAAATTAGAATGGAATTTGCCAGGAGAAATCCCCATATGTTTTTGTCTCATTACTTCTTCTTGGTTTTTAAAATTTTTTTAATCTGGGTAAAGTTTAGAATATTGTTTGTCCTAGGTGTACACAATCTGGTTCATTTGTACATTATGTATGTCTATTAATGTACAGATGCTCTTCCCATGTAAAGTATTAGTGTTCTGTCGACCTCCCTTGTTATATATTCGGTCTTTTTGATACATGTATATAATATGTATTTGTATATGTATAGTAACACTTATCTTCATTTCTCAATTTCCCCCCTCCTTTCCTTTTCGATGAGCATAGTTTGTTTTCTAAGCCTGTGAGTGTCTTTCTCTTTGGAAATATGTTCATCTGTGTCAGTTATTAGAGAATGCCATAAGTGATAATATAGGATATAGGTCTTTTGCTTTCCGACCTACTTCATGTTTTTTGATTATCTCCAGGCTCATGTATGGTGCCCCAAAGAGCAGTGCTTCAATATTTTCCATGGTTAATATTCCATTGTGTACATGGACCACTTCTTCTTGTTGCATTCCTCTGTTGATGGACATTTTCGTTGCTTCCAAGTGTTGCCTATGGTAAATATTGCTGGAGTGCAGGATTGCCAGCCTGTGATTTTTTTTTTTCCAGCCTGTGATTATTGATTTTCATTTTCTCAGGTGATAGACCCAGCAGTGGGTATGATTGATTGACTGGTATGGTAGCTCAACGTTTACCTTTTCAAGGCACCTCAATTGTGCTTTCATTAGTGGCTCTTACCACGTCCCCCTTATAATCGAGGGTACGCATTTCTCCACAATCACGTCAGCATTTATTGTTTGCAGCATTTTTGTTGATGGGCATTCTGACTGGTGTGAGCTGACAGGCTTTTGTAATTTGGGTTTACATGTCTGTAAAAATTCCTACAATTCATCATTTTTCCACGCCTTTTTCTTTTCTGTTAAAAGAAAAAAGAAAAAAAGTGTTAGTATTATATACCTCTTCAAATATTCTTTTTGAAAGGTTGCACCCTAGAATTTTTGGTCGATTTTCGACCTCAGTATTTTTTGGAGGGCAGGTGTCATTTACAGAACTGCAATTGGTGAATATTTAGTGACCTTTTGAAGTTGCTTTAAAGCTGCTGTTGTGGGAAACGGCCACAAGGATGCAGCATTTCTCCATTCCCAAATCTGGGTACTAGGGCAGCAGAGCCGTTCTGGAAGTCGTTTGCCTAGGTTGTAAATTTGAATGGAATGTGCCAGGAAAACCCCCCATAAGTTTATGTCTCATTACTCCTAGTTCGTTGTTTTAATTTTTTCAATTGGGGTAATGGTTAGAATGTTGCTTGTGCAAGGTGTACACACTCTGGTTCATCTACGTATCCTATATGCCTATTTATGTAGAGATTCTCTTCCCGTGTAAATTATTACAGAGTGTTCCGTAAACCTTCCTTGCTATATGGTCGGTCTCTTTGATATATGCATATAATATGTATTTGTATACACATGGTAACGCTAATCTTCATTTATCCATTCCCCCCACCTTTCCTTTTAGATAAGCATAGTTTTTTTAATAAGTCTGTGATTGACTTTCTCTGTGGAAATATGTTCATTTGTGTCAGTTATTAGATAACGCCTATAAGTGATATCATAGGATATAGGACTTTTGCTTTCCGACTTACCTCATGTTCTGTGATTATCTCCAAGATCATCTATGGTGCCTCAAAGAGCAGTGTTTCATTGTTTTCCATGGCTAGTATTCATTGTGTACATGGACCACTTCTTCTTTATCCTTTCATCTGTTGATGGACATTTTGGTTGCTTCACTCTCTTGTCTATTGTGAATAAGGCTGAAGTGCAGATTTTGCAGCCCGGGTCTTCTTCATTCTGGTCTTCTCAGGTGAGAGGCCCATTGGTGCGCCTGCTGGATTGAATGGTACCTCAATTTTTCCTTTTAAACGCAGCTCCTTTCTGTTCTCATTATTAGCGTTTAACCCTTTTACATCTCACCAGCAGCTAGAGGGTACACAGTTCTCTAAAACCTCTTCTGCGTTTATTGTTTGTAGACTTTTTTCCAATGATCAGTCGACTGGTGTGAGTTGAAAACTTTTTGTAGATTAGATTGCATGAGTCTAATACTTCCTGAGGTTGAGCTTTTATCCATTTTCCTTTCTTTAAAAAGAGAGTGAGTAAAACTTGCCTCTTCATAGTAACTTCTTCAAAATTCTGCCTGTTTTGAATTTTCTTTATCCATTCCCTACCTCAGCACAATTTTGAGGGCAGGTGTCCTTTACAGCCTTGAGTCATTTTGAATGGCAAGTGACCATTAGCTGTGGGTTAAAAGCTGCTCTTGCGGGAATTGGCCACAAGGCGGCAGCATTTCTCCTTTACCAAATCTGGTTAATAGGGCAACAGAGCCTTACTGGAAGTGGTGTTCTAGGTTGTAAATTAGAATGGAATGTGCGAGGAAAAATCCCTTTAAGTTTATGTCTCATTACTTCTTGTTGGTATTTTTAACTTAATTTTTATTTTTTGTCACAGCAAACTTGATTACAATGTTTTGTTTGTTCTAGGTGTGCAAGATGTGGTTCTTTCACACATATACATATATCTATTCCTCTTCGGATCCTTTTCCCATGTAGGTTATGACACAATGTTGAGTAGTCTTCTCTTGGTATTGCGTAGGTCTTTGGTGATTATATATTTCACATGTGTTTGTATCTCTCTGTTAACCTCAATATGGTCATGTATCCAATCCTCACACCTTACTATTTGGTGAACCATAAGTTTTTTTATTGATTCTTTGATAGTGTTTCTCTGTGGAAATATCTTTGTTTGTATCATTTTTTAGGTAACCCCTATATGTGGTATGATAGGATATGTGTCTTTTGCTTTTTCACTTACTCCAAGTTGCGTGATTACTTCTAGACTCATCTATAGTGCTGCAAATGGCATTGTTTCATTTTTTCACTAGATCATATTCCATCTGTACAGGTAGAAGTTGTTCTTTGTCCACCCATCTGTCGGTGGACTTTTTGGTTACTTCCATATCTTGGCTACTGTAACACTATGCAATGCTGATTTGCGTGCCTGTGTCCTTCCAATTCTGTCTTCTTAGTTTATAGGTCCAGGAATAGGTCTGCTGGATCATATGGTAGCTCAATGTTTACCTTTTAAAGGCACCTCTATTCTGTTCACCTTAGTGGCTCTTTCCAGGTTACGTCCCACTTAAAGTGGAGGGTATGTATTTCTTCCCAGCACCTTCAGCATTTATTCTTTGCAGTTTTTGCTGATGGTTATTCTGAGTGGTGTGAGCTGATACCTCTTTGTGGTTGAATTTGCATGAGTCTCATAATGCATTGAAATTGCGCTTTAAGACATATCCTTTTTATTTTTCCAGCTGTGATTAGAGCTTATTTCTTCAAAGTGTTTTCTTAAAGTATGTGTCACCATTTGAAATATTTTGGCCATTATCTCCCTCAAGGCATTTTGAGGGCAGGTTTCATTTACAGCCCTGCACTACTTGTTCATATGAAGTGACCATTAGCTCAGGCTTTTAACCTGCTTTTGCAGGTATCGGCCAAAGAGCGGCAGCCTTTCTACGTTCCCCATGCTCGTACTAGGGAAACAGACCTACCGGCCAGTGGTGTTCTTCGGTTATAAATTAGAGTGCAATGTGCCCGGATAAACCCACAAATGTTGATGTCTCCTTGCTTCTGTTTGTTTTAAATTTAATTTATATTTATTATTAGAGTAATATTCCATTGTGTACGTGGACCACTTCTTCTTGGTTCATTCCTCGGTTGATGGACATTTTCATTGCTTCCAAGTGCTGGCTATGGTAAATCTTGCTGGCGTACAGGTTTGCCAGCCTGTGACTTTTTGATTCTCATTTTCTCAGGTGATAGGCCAAGAAGTGATTGTGATTGATTGACTGGTAGCTCAATGTTTCCCTTTTCAAAGCACCTACATTGTGTTTTCATTAGTGGCTCTTTACATGCCCCACCTTACAACCGAGGGTACGCATTTCTCCGCACTCCCTTCACTGTTTATTTTTTCCAGCATTATTCCTAATGGCCATTCTGACCGCTGTGAGCTGATAGGTTTTTGTAATATGGGTATGCAAATCATTAAAATTTTTAAAATTCATCATATTCCTATGCCTTTTTGTTTTCTCTTAAAAGAAAAAACCGTGAGTACAATATAGCTCTTGAAATTCTCTTCTTCGAAGGTTGCCCTCTCCTGAAGTTTTTGGTCGATTTTTGACCCCAGAAATTTTCTGGAGGGCACGTGCCATTTACAGAACTGCAAGTTGGTGAAAATTTAGTCACCTTTTGCAGTGGGTTCAAAGCTGCTGTTTTGGGAAACGGCCACAAGGAGGTAGCATTTCTCCATTCCCCAATCTGCGAACTAGGGCAGCAGAGCCTTTCTGGAAGTCATTGTCCTAGGTTGTAAATTAGAATGGAATTTGCCAGGAGAAATCCCCATATGTTTTTGTCTCATTACTTCTTCTTGGTTTTTAAAATTTTTTTAATCTGGGTAAAGTTTAGAATATTGTTTGTCCTAGGTGTACACAATCTGGTTCATTTGTACATTATGTATGTCTATTAATGTACAGATGCTCTTCCCATGTAAAGTATTAGTGTTCTGTCGACCTCCCTTGTTATATATTCGGTCTTTTTGATACATGTATATAATATGTATTTGTATATGTATAGTAACACTTATCTTCATTTCTCAATTTCCCCCTCCTTTCCTTTTCGATGAGCATAGTTTGTTTTCTAAGCCTGTGAGTGTCTTTCTCTTTGGAAATATGTTCATCTGTGTCAGTTATTAGAGAATGCCATAAGTGATAATATAGGATATAGGTCTTTTGCTTTCCGACCTACTTCATGTTTTTTGATTATCTCCAGGCTCATGTATGGTGCCCCAAAGAGCAGTGCTTCAATATTTTCCATGGTTAATATTCCATTGTGTACATGGACCACTTCTTCTTGTTGCATTCCTCTGTTGATGGACATTTTCGTTGCTTCCAAGTGTTGCCTATGGTAAATATTGCTGGAGTGCAGGATTGCCAGCCTGTGATTTTTTTTTTTCCAGCCTGTGATTATTGATTTTCATTTTCTCAGGTGATAGACCCAGCAGTGGGTATGATTGATTGACTGGTATGGTAGCTCAACGTTTACCTTTTCAAGGCACCTCAATTGTGCTTTCATTAGTGGCTCTTACCACGTCCCCCTTATAATCGAGGGTACGCATTTCTCCACAATCACGTCAGCATTTATTGTTTGCAGCATTTTTGTTGATGGGCATTCTGACTGGTGTGAGCTGACAGGCTTTTGTAATTTGGGTTTACATGTCTGTAAAAATTCCTACAATTCATCATTTTTCCACGCCTTTTTCTTTTCTGTTAAAAGAAAAAAGAAAAAAAGTGTTAGTATTATATACCTCTTCAAATATTCTTTTTGAAAGGTTGCACCCTAGAATTTTTGGTCGATTTTCGACCTCAGTATTTTTTGGAGGGCAGGTGTCATTTACAGAACTGCAATTGGTGAATATTTAGTGACCTTTTGAAGTTGCTTTAAAGCTGCTGTTGTGGGAAACGGCCACAAGGATGCAGCATTTCTCCATTCCCAAATCTGGGTACTAGGGCAGCAGAGCCGTTCTGGAAGTCGTTTGCCTAGGTTGTAAATTTGAATGGAATGTGCCAGGAAAACCCCCCATAAGTTTATGTCTCATTACTCCTAGTTCGTTGTTTTAATTTTTTCAATTGGGGTAATGGTTAGAATGTTGCTTGTGCAAGGTGTACACACTCTGGTTCATCTACATATCCTATATGCCTATTTATGTAGAGATTCTCTTCCCGTGTAAATTATTACAGAGTGTTCCGTAAACCTTCCTTGCTATATGGTCGGTCTCTTTGATATATGCATATAATATGTATTTGTATACACATGGTAACGCTAATCTTCATTTATCCATTCCCCCCACCTTTCCTTTTAGATAAGCATAGTTTTTTTAATAAGTCTGTGATTGACTTTCTCTGTGGAAATATGTTCATTTGTGTCAGTTATTAGATAACGCCTATAAGTGATATCATAGGATATAGGACTTTTGCTTTCCGACTTACCTCATGTTCTGTGATTATCTCCAAGATCATCTATGGTGCCTCAAAGAGCAGTGTTTCATTGTTTTCCATGGCTAGTATTCATTGTGTACATGGACCACTTCTTCTTTATCCTTTCATCTGTTGATGGATATTTTGGTTGCTTCACTCTCTTGTCTATTGTGAATAAGGCTGAAGTGCAGATTTTGCAGCCCGGGTCTTCTTCATTCTGGTCTTCTCAGGTGAGAGGCCCATTGGTGCGCCTGCTGGATTGAATGGTACATCATTTTTTCCTTTTAAACGCAGCTCCTTTCTGTTCTCATTATTAGCGTTTAACCCTTTTACATCTCACCAGCAGCTAGAGGGTACACAGTTCTCTAAAACCTCTTCTGCGTTTATTGTTTGTAGACTTTTTTCCAATGATCAGTCGACTGGTGTGAGTTGAAAACTTTTTGTAGATTAGATTGCATGAGTCTAATACTTCCTGAGGTTGAGCTTTTATCCATTTTCCTTTCTTTAAAAAGAGAGTGAGTAAAACTTGCCTCTTCATAGTAACTTCTTCAAAATTCTGCCTGTTTTGAATTTTCTTTATCCATTCCCTACCTCAGCACAATTTTGAGGGCAGGTGTCCTTTACAGCCTTGAGTCATTTTGAATGGCAAGTGACCATTAGCTGTGGGTTAAAAGCTGCTCTTGCGGGAATTGGCCACAAGGCGGCAGCATTTCTCCTTTACCAAATCTGGTTAATAGGGCAACAGAGCCTTACTGGAAGTGGTGTTCTAGGTTGTAAATTAGAATGGAATGTGCGAGGAAAAAGCCCTTTAAGTTTATATCTCATTACTTCTTGTTGGTATTTTTAACTTAATTTTTATTTTTTGTCACAGCAAACTTGATTACAATGTTTTGTTTGTTCTAGGTGTGCAAGATGTGGTTCTTTCACACATATACATATATCTATTCCTCTTCGGATCCTTTTCCCATGTAGGTTATGACACAATGTTGAGTAGTCTTCTCTTGGTATTGCGTAGGTCTTTGGTGATTATATATTTCACATGTGTTTGTATCTCTCTGTTAACCTCAATATGGTCATGTATCCAATCCTCACACCTTACTATTTGGTGAACCATAAGTTTTTTTATTGATTCTTTGATAGTGTTTCTCTGTGGAAATATCTTTGTTTGTATCATTTTTTAGGTAACCCCTATATGTGATATGATAGGATATGTGTCTTTTGCTTTTTCACTTACTCCAAGTTGCGTGATTACTTCTAGACTCATCTATAGTGCTGCAAATGGCATTGTTTCATTTTTTCACTAGATCATATTCCATCTGTACAGGTAGAAGTTGTTCTTTGTCCACCCATCTGTCGGTGGACTTTTTGGTTACTTCCATATCTTGGCTACTGTAACACTATGCAATGCCGATTTGCGTGCCTGTGTCCTTCCAATTCTGTCTTCTTAGTTTATAGGTCCAGGAATCGGTCTGCTGGATCATATGGTAGCTCAATGTTTACCTTTTAAAGGCACCTCTATTCTGTTCACCTTAGTGGCTCTTTCCAGGTTACGTCCCACTTAAAGTGGAGGGTATGTATTTCTTCCCAGCACCTTCAGCATTTATTCTTTGCAGTTTTTGCTGATGGTTATTCTGAGTGGTGTGAGCTGATACCTCTTTGTGGTTGAATTTGCATGAGTCTCATAATGCATTGAAATTGCGCTTTAAGACATATCCTTTTTATTTTTCCAGCTGTGATTAGAGCTTATTTCTTCAAAGTGTTTTCTTAAAGTATGTGTCACCATTTGAAATATTTTGGCCATTATCTCCCTCAAGGCATTTTGAGGGCAGGTTTCATTTACAGCCCTGCACTACTTGTTCATATGAAGTGACCATTAGCTCAGGCTTTTAACCTGCTTTTGCAGGTATCGGCCAAAGAGCGGCAGCCTTTCTACGTTCCCCATGCTCGTACTAGGGAAACAGACCTACCGGCCAGTGGTGTTCTTCGGTTATAAATTAGAGTGCAATGTGCCCGGATAAACCCACAAATGTTGATGTCTCCTTGCTTCTGTTTGTTTTAAATTTAATTTATATTTATTATTAGAGTAATATTCCATTGTGTACGTGGACCACTTCTTCTTGGTTCATTCCTCGGTTGATGGACATTTTCATTGCTTCCAAGTGCTGGCTATGGTAAATCTTGCTGGCGTACAGGTTTGCCAGCCTGTGACTTTTTGATTCTCATTTTCTCAGGTGATAGGCCAAGAAGTGATTGTGATTGATTGACTGGTAGCTCAATGTTTCCCTTTTCAAAGCACCTACATTGTGTTTTCATTAGTGGCTCTTTACATGCCCCACCTTACAACCGAGGGTACGCATTTCTCCGCACTCCCTTCACCGTTTATTTTTTCCAGCATTATTCCTAATGGCCATTCTGACCGCTGTGAGCTGATAGGTTTTTGTAATATGGGTATGCAAATCATTAAAATTTTTAAAATTCATCATATTCCTATGCCTTTTTGTTTTCTCTTAAAAGAAAAAACCGTGAGTACAATATAGCTCTTGAAATTCTCTTCTTCGAAGGTTGCCCTCTCCTGAAGTTTTTGGTCGATTTTTGACCCCAGAAATTTTCTGGAGGGCACGTGCCATTTACAGAACTGCAAGTTGGTGAAAATTTAGTCACCTTTTGCAGTGGGTTCAAAGCTGCTGTTTTGGGAAACGGCCACAAGGAGGTAGCATTTCTCCATTCCCCAATCTGCGAACTAGGGCAGCAGAGCCTTTCTGGAAGTCATTGTCCTAGGTTGTAAATTAGAATGGAATTTGCCAGGAGAAATCCCCATATGTTTTTGTCTCATTACTTCTTCTTGGTTTTTAAAATTTTTTTAATCTGGGTAAAGTTTAGAATATTGTTTGTCCTAGGTGTACACAATCTGGTTCATTTGTACATTATGTATGTCTATTAATGTACAGATGCTCTTCCCATGTAAAGTATTAGTGTTCTGTCGACCTCCCTTGTTATATATTCGGTCTTTTTGATACATGTATATAATATGTATTTGTATATGTATAGTAACACTTATCTTCATTTCTCAATTTCCCCCCTCCTTTCCTTTTCGATGAGCATAGTTTGTTTTCTAAGCCTGTGAGTGTCTTTCTCTTTGGAAATATGTTCATCTGTGTCAGTTATTAGAGAATGCCATAAGTGATAATATAGGATATAGGTCTTTTGCTTTCCGACCTACTTCATGTTTTTTGATTATCTCCAGGCTCATGTATGGTGCCCCAAAGAGCAGTGCTTCAATATTTTCCATGGTTAATATTCCATTGTGTACATGGACCACTTCTTCTTGTTGCATTCCTCTGTTGATGGACATTTTCATTGCTTCCAAGTGTTGCCTATGGTAAATATTGCTGGAGTGCAGGATTGCCAGCCTGTGATTTTTTTTTTTTCCAGCCTGTGATTATTGATTTTCATTTTCTCAGGTGATAGACCCAGCAGTGGGTATGATTGATTGACTGGTATGGTAGCTCAACGTTTACCTTTTCAAGGCACCTCAATTGTGCTTTCATTAGTGGCTCTTACCACGTCCCCCTTATAATCGAGGGTACGCATTTCTCCACAATCACGTCAGCATTTATTGTTTGCAGCATTTTTGTTGATGGGCATTCTGACTGGTGTGAGCTGACAGGCTTTTGTAATTTGGGTTTACATGTCTGTAAAAATTCCTACAATTCATCATTTTTCCACGCCTTTTTCTTTTCTGTTAAAAGAAAAAAGAAAAAAAGTGTTAGTATTATATACCTCTTCAAATATTCTTTTTGAAAGGTTGCACCCTAGAATTTTTGGTCGATTTTCGACCTCAGTATTTTTTGGAGGGCAGGTGTCATTTACAGAACTGCAATTGGTGAATATTTAGTGACCTTTTGAAGTTGCTTTAAAGCTGCTGTTGTGGGAAACGGCCACAAGGATGCAGCATTTCTCCATTCCCAAATCTGGGTACTAGGGCAGCAGAGCCGTTCTGGAAGTCGTTTGCCTAGGTTGTAAATTTGAATGGAATGTGCCAGGAAAACCCCCCATAAGTTTATGTCTCATTACTCCTAGTTCGTTGTTTTAATTTTTTCAATTGGGGTAATGGTTAGAATGTTGCTTGTGCAAGGTGTACACACTCTGGTTCATCTACATATCCTATATGCCTATTTATGTAGAGATTCTCTTCCCGTGTAAATTATTACAGAGTGTTCCGTAAACCTTCCTTGCTATATGGTCGGTCTCTTTGATATATGCATATAATATGTATTTGTATACACATGGTAACGCTAATCTTCATTTATCCATTCCCCCCACCTTTCCTTTTAGATAAGCATAGTTTTTTTAATAAGTCTGTGATTGACTTTCTCTGTGGAAATATGTTCATTTGTGTCAGTTATTAGATAACGCCTATAAGTGATATCATAGGATATAGGACTTTTGCTTTCCGACTTACCTCATGTTCTGTGATTATCTCCAAGATCATCTATGGTGCCTCAAAGAGCAGTGTTTCATTGTTTTCCATGGCTAGTATTCATTGTGTACATGGACCACTTCTTCTTTATCCTTTCATCTGTTGATGGACATTTTGGTTGCTTCACTCTCTTGTCTATTGTGAATAAGGCTGAAGTGCAGATTTTGCAGCCCGGGTCTTCTTCATTCTGGTCTTCTCAGGTGAGAGGCCCATTGGTGCGCCTGCTGGATTGAATGGTACCTCAATTTTTCCTTTTAAACGCAGCTCCTTTCTGTTCTCATTATTAGCGTTTAACCCTTTTACATCTCACCAGCAGCTAGAGGGTACACAGTTCTCTAAAACCTCTTCTGCGTTTATTGTTTGTAGACTTTTTTCCAATGATCAGTCGACTGGTGTGAGTTGAAAACTTTTTGTAGATTAGATTGCATGAGTCTAATACTTCCTGAGGTTGAGCTTTTATCCATTTTCCTTTCTTTAAAAAGAGAGTGAGTAAAACTTGCCTCTTCATAGTAACTTCTTCAAAATTCTGCCTGTTTTGAATTTTCTTTATCCATTCCCTACCTCAGCACAATTTTGAGGGCAGGTGTCCTTTACAGCCTTGAGTCATTTTGAATGGCAAGTGACCATTAGCTGTGGGTTAAAAGCTGCTCTTGCGGGAATTGGCCACAAGGCGGCAGCATTTCTCCTTTACCAAATCTGGTTAATAGGGCAACAGAGCCTTACTGGAAGTGGTGTTCTAGGTTGTAAATTAGAATGGAATGTGCGAGGAAAAATCCCTTTAAGTTTATGTCTCATTACTTCTTGTTGGTATTTTTAACTTAATTTTTATTTTTTGTCACAGCAAACTTGATTACAATGTTTTGTTTGTTCTAGGTGTGCAAGATGTGGTTCTTTCACACATATACATATATCTATTCCTCTTCGGATCCTTTTCCCATGTAGGTTATGACACAATGTTGAGTAGTCTTCTCTTGGTATTGCGTAGGTCTTTGGTGATTATATATTTCACATGTGTTTGTATCTCTCTGTTAACCTCAATATGGTCATGTATCCAATCCTCACACCTTACTATTTGGTGAACCATAAGTTTTTTTATTGATTCTTTGATAGTGTTTCTCTGTGGAAATATCTTTGTTTGTATCATTTTTTAGGTAACCCCTATATGTGATATGATAGGATATGTGTCTTTTGCTTTTTCACTTACTCCAAGTTGCGTGATTACTTCTAGACTCATCTATAGTGCTGCAAATGGCATTGTTTCATTTTTTCACTAGATCATATTCCATCTGTACAGGTAGAAGTTGTTCTTTGTCCACCCATCTGTCGGTGGACTTTTTGGTTACTTCCATATCTTGGCTACTGTAACACTATGCAATGCTGATTTGCGTGCCTGTGTCCTTCCAATTCTGTCTTCTTAGTTTATAGGTCCAGGAATAGGTCTGCTGGATCATATGGTAGCTCAATGTTTACCTTTTAAAGGCACCTCTATTCTGTTCACCTTAGTGGCTCTTTCCAGGTTACGTCCCACTTAAAGTGGAGGGTATGTATTTCTTCCCAGCACCTTCAGCATTTATTCTTTGCAGTTTTTGCTGATGGTTATTCTGAGTGGTGTGAGCTGATACCTCTTTGTGGTTGAATTTGCATGAGTCTCATAATGCATTGAAATTGCGCTTTAAGACATATCCTTTTTATTTTTCCAGCTGTGATTAGAGCTTATTTCTTCAAAGTGTTTTCTTAAAGTATGTGTCACCATTTGAAATATTTTGGCCATTATCTCCCTCAAGGCATTTTGAGGGCAGGTTTCATTTACAGCCCTGCACTACTTGTTCATATGAAGTGACCATTAGCTCAGGCTTTTAACCTGCTTTTGCAGGTATCGGCCAAAGAGCGGCAGCCTTTCTACGTTCCCCATGCTCGTACTAGGGAAACAGACCTACCGGCCAGTGGTGTTCTTCGGTTATAAATTAGAGTGCAATGTGCCCGGATAAACCCACAAATGTTGATGTCTCCTTGCTTCTGTTTGTTTTAAATTTAATTTATATTTATTATTAGAGTAATATTCCATTGTGTACGTGGACCACTTCTTCTTGGTTCATTCCTCGGTTGATGGACATTTTCATTGCTTCCAAGTGCTGGCTATGGTAAATCTTGCTGGCGTACAGGTTTGCCAGCCTGTGACTTTTTGATTCTCATTTTCTCAGGTGATAGGCCAAGAAGTGATTGTGATTGATTGACTGGTAGCTCAATGTTTCCCTTTTCAAAGCACCTACATTGTGTTTTCATTAGTGGCTCTTTACATGCCCCACCTTACAACCGAGGGTACGCATTTCTCCGCACTCCCTTCACCGTTTATTTTTTCCAGCATTATTCCTAATGGCCATTCTGACCGCTGTGAGCTGATAGGTTTTTGTAATATGGGTATGCAAATCATTAAAATTTTTAAAATTCATCATATTCCTATGCCTTTTTGTTTTCTCTTAAAAGAAAAAACCGTGAGTACAATATAGCTCTTGAAATTCTCTTCTTCGAAGGTTGCCCTCTCCTGAAGTTTTTGGTCGATTTTTGACCCCAGAAATTTTCTGGAGGGCACGTGCCATTTACAGAACTGCAAGTTGGTGAAAATTTAGTCACCTTTTGCAGTGGGTTCAAAGCTGCTGTTTTGGGAAACGGCCACAAGGAGGTAGCATTTCTCCATTCCCCAATCTGCGAACTAGGGCAGCAGAGCCTTTCTGGAAGTCATTGTCCTAGGTTGTAAATTAGAATGGAATTTGCCAGGAGAAATCCCCATATGTTTTTGTCTCATTACTTCTTCTTGGTTTTTAAAATTTTTTTAATCTGGGTAAAGTTTAGAATATTGTTTGTCCTAGGTGTACACAATCTGGTTCATTTGTACATTATGTATGTCTATTAATGTACAGATGCTCTTCCCATGTAAAGTATTAGTGTTCTGTCGACCTCCCTTGTTATATATTCGGTCTTTTTGATACATGTATATAATATGTATTTGTATATGTATAGTAACACTTATCTTCATTTCTCAATTTCCCCCTCCTTTCCTTTTCGATGAGCATAGTTTGTTTTCTAAGCCTGTGAGTGTCTTTCTCTTTGGAAATATGTTCATCTGTGTCAGTTATTAGAGAATGCCATAAGTGATAATATAGGATATAGGTCTTTTGCTTTCCGACCTACTTCATGTTTTTTGATTATCTCCAGGCTCATGTATGGTGCCCCAAAGAGCAGTGCTTCAATATTTTCCATGGTTAATATTCCATTGTGTACATGGACCACTTCTTCTTGTTGCATTCCTCTGTTGATGGACATTTTCGTTGCTTCCAAGTGTTGCCTATGGTAAATATTGCTGGAGTGCAGGATTGCCAGCCTGTGATTTTTTTTTTTCCAGCCTGTGATTATTGATTTTCATTTTCTCAGGTGATAGACCCAGCAGTGGGTATGATTGATTGACTGGTATGGTAGCTCAACGTTTACCTTTTCAAGGCACCTCAATTGTGCTTTCATTAGTGGCTCTTACCACGTCCCCCTTATAATCGAGGGTACGCATTTCTCCACAATCACGTCAGCATTTATTGTTTGCAGCATTTTTGTTGATGGGCATTCTGACTGGTGTGAGCTGACAGGCTTTTGTAATTTGGGTTTACATGTCTGTAAAAATTCCTACAATTCATCATTTTTCCACGCCTTTTTCTTTTCTGTTAAAAGAAAAAAGAAAAAAAGTGTTAGTATTATATACCTCTTCAAATATTCTTTTTGAAAGGTTGCACCCTAGAATTTTTGGTCGATTTTCGACCTCAGTATTTTTTGGAGGGCAGGTGTCATTTACAGAACTGCAATTGGTGAATATTTAGTGACCTTTTGAAGTTGCTTTAAAGCTGCTGTTGTGGGAAACGGCCACAAGGATGCAGCATTTCTCCATTCCCAAATCTGGGTACTAGGGCAGCAGAGCCGTTCTGGAAGTCGTTTGCCTAGGTTGTAAATTTGAATGGAATGTGCCAGGAAAACCCCCCATAAGTTTATGTCTCATTACTCCTAGTTCGTTGTTTTAATTTTTTCAATTGGGGTAATGGTTAGAATGTTGCTTGTGCAAGGTGTACACACTCTGGTTCATCTACATATCCTATATGCCTATTTATGTAGAGATTCTCTTCCCGTGTAAATTATTACAGAGTGTTCCGTAAACCTTCCTTGCTATATGGTCGGTCTCTTTGATATATGCATATAATATGTATTTGTATACACATGGTAACGCTAATCTTCATTTATCCATTCCCCCCACCTTTCCTTTTAGATAAGCATAGTTTTTTTAATAAGTCTGTGATTGACTTTCTCTGTGGAAATATGTTCATTTGTGTCAGTTATTAGATAACGCCTATAAGTGATATCATAGGATATAGGACTTTTGCTTTCCGACTTACCTCATGTTCTGTGATTATCTCCAAGATCATCTATGGTGCCTCAAAGAGCAGTGTTTCATTGTTTTCCATGGCTAGTATTCATTGTGTACATGGACCACTTCTTCTTTATCCTTTCATCTGTTGATGGATATTTTGGTTGCTTCACTCTCTTGTCTATTGTGAATAAGGCTGAAGTGCAGATTTTGCAGCCCGGGTCTTCTTCATTCTGGTCTTCTCAGGTGAGAGGCCCATTGGTGCGCCTGCTGGATTGAATGGTACATCATTTTTTCCTTTTAAACGCAGCTCCTTTCTGTTCTCATTATTAGCGTTTAACCCTTTTACATCTCACCAGCAGCTAGAGGGTACACAGTTCTCTAAAACCTCTTCTGCGTTTATTGTTTGTAGACTTTTTTCCAATGATCAGTCGACTGGTGTGAGTTGAAAACTTTTTGTAGATTAGATTGCATGAGTCTAATACTTCCTGAGGTTGAGCTTTTATCCATTTTCCTTTCTTTAAAAAGAGAGTGAGTAAAACTTGCCTCTTCATAGTAACTTCTTCAAAATTCTGCCTGTTTTGAATTTTCTTTATCCATTCCCTACCTCAGCACAATTTTGAGGGCAGGTGTCCTTTACAGCCTTGAGTCATTTTGAATGGCAAGTGACCATTAGCTGTGGGTTAAAAGCTGCTCTTGCGGGAATTGGCCACAAGGCGGCAGCATTTCTCCTTTACCAAATCTGGTTAATAGGGCAACAGAGCCTTACTGGAAGTGGTGTTCTAGGTTGTAAATTAGAATGGAATGTGCGAGGAAAAAGCCCTTTAAGTTTATATCTCATTACTTCTTGTTGGTATTTTTAACTTAATTTTTATTTTTTGTCACAGCAAACTTGATTACAATGTTTTGTTTGTTCTAGGTGTGCAAGATGTGGTTCTTTCACACATATACATATATCTATTCCTCTTCGGATCCTTTTCCCATGTAGGTTATGACACAATGTTGAGTAGTCTTCTCTTGGTATTGCGTAGGTCTTTGGTGATTATATATTTCACATGTGTTTGTATCTCTCTGTTAACCTCAATATGGTCATGTATCCAATCCTCACACCTTACTATTTGGTGAACCATAAGTTTTTTTATTGATTCTTTGATAGTGTTTCTCTGTGGAAATATCTTTGTTTGTATCATTTTTTAGGTAACCCCTATATGTGATATGATAGGATATGTGTCTTTTGCTTTTTCACTTACTCCAAGTTGCGTGATTACTTCTAGACTCATCTATAGTGCTGCAAATGGCATTGTTTCATTTTTTCACTAGATCATATTCCATCTGTACAGGTAGAAGTTGTTCTTTGTCCACCCATCTGTCGGTGGACTTTTTGGTTACTTCCATATCTTGGCTACTGTAACACTATGCAATGCCGATTTGCGTGCCTGTGTCCTTCCAATTCTGTCTTCTTAGTTTATAGGTCCAGGAATCGGTCTGCTGGATCATATGGTAGCTCAATGTTTACCTTTTAAAGGCACCTCTATTCTGTTCACCTTAGTGGCTCTTTCCAGGTTACGTCCCACTTAAAGTGGAGGGTATGTATTTCTTCCCAGCACCTTCAGCATTTATTCTTTGCAGTTTTTGCTGATGGTTATTCTGAGTGGTGTGAGCTGATACCTCTTTGTGGTTGAATTTGCATGAGTCTCATAATGCATTGAAATTGCGCTTTAAGACATATCCTTTTTATTTTTCCAGCTGTGATTAGAGCTTATTTCTTCAAAGTGTTTTCTTAAAGTATGTGTCACCATTTGAAATATTTTGGCCATTATCTCCCTCAAGGCATTTTGAGGGCAGGTTTCATTTACAGCCCTGCACTACTTGTTCATATGAAGTGACCATTAGCTCAGGCTTTTAACCTGCTTTTGCAGGTATCGGCCAAAGAGCGGCAGCCTTTCTACGTTCCCCATGCTCGTACTAGGGAAACAGACCTACCGGCCAGTGGTGTTCTTCGGTTATAAATTAGAGTGCAATGTGCCCGGATAAACCCACAAATGTTGATGTCTCCTTGCTTCTGTTTGTTTTAAATTTAATTTATATTTATTATTAGAGTAATATTCCATTGTGTACGTGGACCACTTCTTCTTGGTTCATTCCTCGGTTGATGGACATTTTCATTGCTTCCAAGTGCTGGCTATGGTAAATCTTGCTGGCGTACAGGTTTGCCAGCCTGTGACTTTTTGATTCTCATTTTCTCAGGTGATAGGCCAAGAAGTGATTGTGATTGATTGACTGGTAGCTCAATGTTTCCCTTTTCAAAGCACCTACATTGTGTTTTCATTAGTGGCTCTTTACATGCCCCACCTTACAACCGAGGGTACGCATTTCTCCGCACTCCCTTCACCGTTTATTTTTTCCAGCATTATTCCTAATGGCCATTCTGACCGCTGTGAGCTGATAGGTTTTTGTAATATGGGTATGCAAATCATTAAAATTTTTAAAATTCATCATATTCCTATGCCTTTTTGTTTTCTCTTAAAAGAAAAAACCGTGAGTACAATATAGCTCTTGAAATTCTCTTCTTCGAAGGTTGCCCTCTCCTGAAGTTTTTGGTCGATTTTTGACCCCAGAAATTTTCTGGAGGGCACGTGCCATTTACAGAACTGCAAGTTGGTGAAAATTTAGTCACCTTTTGCAGTGGGTTCAAAGCTGCTGTTTTGGGAAACGGCCACAAGGAGGTAGCATTTCTCCATTCCCCAATCTGCGAACTAGGGCAGCAGAGCCTTTCTGGAAGTCATTGTCCTAGGTTGTAAATTAGAATGGAATTTGCCAGGAGAAATCCCCATATGTTTTTGTCTCATTACTTCTTCTTGGTTTTTAAAATTTTTTTAATCTGGGTAAAGTTTAGAATATTGTTTGTCCTAGGTGTACACAATCTGGTTCATTTGTACATTATGTATGTCTATTAATGTACAGATGCTCTTCCCATGTAAAGTATTAGTGTTCTGTCGACCTCCCTTGTTATATATTCGGTCTTTTTGATACATGTATATAATATGTATTTGTATATGTATAGTAACACTTATCTTCATTTCTCAATTTCCCCCCTCCTTTCCTTTTCGATGAGCATAGTTTGTTTTCTAAGCCTGTGAGTGTCTTTCTCTTTGGAAATATGTTCATCTGTGTCAGTTATTAGAGAATGCCATAAGTGATAATATAGGATATAGGTCTTTTGCTTTCCGACCTACTTCATGTTTTTTGATTATCTCCAGGCTCATGTATGGTGCCCCAAAGAGCAGTGCTTCAATATTTTCCATGGTTAATATTCCATTGTGTACATGGACCACTTCTTCTTGTTGCATTCCTCTGTTGATGGACATTTTCATTGCTTCCAAGTGTTGCCTATGGTAAATATTGCTGGAGTGCAGGATTGCCAGCCTGTGATTTTTTTTTTTCCAGCCTGTGATTATTGATTTTCATTTTCTCAGGTGATAGACCCAGCAGTGGGTATGATTGATTGACTGGTATGGTAGCTCAACGTTTACCTTTTCAAGGCACCTCAATTGTGCTTTCATTAGTGGCTCTTACCACGTCCCCCTTATAATCGAGGGTACGCATTTCTCCACAATCACGTCAGCATTTATTGTTTGCAGCATTTTTGTTGATGGGCATTCTGACTGGTGTGAGCTGACAGGCTTTTGTAATTTGGGTTTACATGTCTGTAAAAATTCCTACAATTCATCATTTTTCCACGCCTTTTTCTTTTCTGTTAAAAGAAAAAAGAAAAAAAGTGTTAGTATTATATACCTCTTCAAATATTCTTTTTGAAAGGTTGCACCCTAGAATTTTTGGTCGATTTTCGACCTCAGTATTTTTTGGAGGGCAGGTGTCATTTACAGAACTGCAATTGGTGAATATTTAGTGACCTTTTGAAGTTGCTTTAAAGCTGCTGTTGTGGGAAACGGCCACAAGGATGCAGCATTTCTCCATTCCCAAATCTGGGTACTAGGGCAGCAGAGCCGTTCTGGAAGTCGTTTGCCTAGGTTGTAAATTTGAATGGAATGTGCCAGGAAAACCCCCCATAAATTTATGTCTCATTACTCCTAGTTCGTTGTTTTAATTTTTTCAATTGGGGTAATGGTTAGAATGTTGCTTGTGCAAGGTGTACACACTCTGGTTCATCTACATATCCTATATGCCTATTTATGTAGAGATTCTCTTCCCGTGTAAATTATTACAGAGTGTTCCGTAAACCTTCCTTGCTATATGGTCGGTCTCTTTGATATATGCATATAATATGTATTTGTATACACATGGTAACGCTAATCTTCATTTATCCATTCCCCCCACCTTTCCTTTTAGATAAGCATAGTTTTTTTAATAAGTCTGTGATTGACTTTCTCTGTGGAAATATGTTCATTTGTGTCAGTTATTAGATAACGCCTATAAGTGATATCATAGGATATAGGACTTTTGCTTTCCGACTTACCTCATGTTCTGTGATTATCTCCAAGATCATCTATGGTGCCTCAAAGAGCAGTGTTTCATTGTTTTCCATGGCTAGTATTCATTGTGTACATGGACCACTTCTTCTTTATCCTTTCATCTGTTGATGGACATTTTGGTTGCTTCACTCTCTTGTCTATTGTGAATAAGGCTGAAGTGCAGATTTTGCAGCCCGGGTCTTCTTCATTCTGGTCTTCTCAGGTGAGAGGCCCATTGGTGTGCCTGCTGGATTGAATGGTACCTCAATTTTTCCTTTTAAACGCAGCTCCTTTCTGTTCTCATTATTAGCGTTTAACCCTTTTACATCTCACCAGCAGCTAGAGGGTACACAGTTCTCTAAAACCTCTTCTGCGTTTATTGTTTGTAGACTTTTTTCCAATGATCAGTCGACTGGTGTGAGTTGAAAACTTTTTGTAGATTAGATTGCATGAGTCTAATACTTCCTGAGGTTGAGCTTTTATCCATTTTCCTTTCTTTAAAAAGAGAGTGAGTAAAACTTGCCTCTTCATAGTAACTTCTTCAAAATTCTGCCTGTTTTGAATTTTCTTTATCCATTCCCTACCTCAGCACAATTTTGAGGGCAGGTGTCCTTTACAGCCTTGAGTCATTTTGAATGGCAAGTGACCATTAGCTGTGGGTTAAAAGCTGCTCTTGTGGGAATTGGCCACAAGGCGGCAGCATTTCTCCTTTACCAAATCTGGTTAATAGGGCAACAGAGCCTTACTGGAAGTGGTGTTCTAGGTTGTAAATTAGAATGGAATGTGCGAGGAAAAAGCCCTTTAAGTTTATGTCTCATTACTTCTTGTTGGTATTTTTAACTTAATTTTTATTTTTTGTCACAGCAAACTTGATTACAATGTTTTGTTTGTTCTAGGTGTGCAAGATGTGGTTCTTTCACACATATACATATATCTATTCCTCTTCGGATCCTTTTCCCATGTAGGTTATGACACAATGTTGAGTAGTCTTCTCTTGGTATTGCGTAGGTCTTTGGTGATTATATATTTCACATGTGTTTGTATCTCTCTGTTAACCTCAATATGGTCATGTATCCAATCCTCACACCTTACTATTTGGTGAACCATAAGTTTTTTTATTGATTCTTTGATAGTGTTTCTCTGTGGAAATATCTTTGTTTGTATCATTTTTTAGGTAACCCCTATATGTGATATGATAGGATATGTGTCTTTTGCTTTTTCACTTACTCCAAGTTGCGTGATTACTTCTAGACTCATCTATAGTGCTGCAAATGGCATTGTTTCATTTTTTCACTAGATCATATTCCATCTGTACAGGTAGAAGTTGTTCTTTGTCCACCCATCTGTCGGTGGACTTTTTGGTTACTTCCATATCTTGGCTACTGTAACACTATGCAATGCCGATTTGCGTGCCTGTGTCCTTCCAATTCTGTCTTCTTAGTTTATAGGTCCAGGAATCGGTCTGCTGGATCATATGGTAGCTCAATGTTTACCTTTTAAAGGCACCTCTATTCTGTTCACCTTAGTGGCTCTTTCCAGGTTACGTCCCACTTAAAGTGGAGGGTATGTATTTCTTCCCAGCACCTTCAGCATTTATTCTTTGCAGTTTTTGCTGATGGTTATTCTGAGTGGTGTGAGCTGATACCTCTTTGTGGTTGAATTTGCATGAGTCTCATAATGCATTGAAATTGCGCTTTAAGACATATCCTTTTTATTTTTCCAGCTGTGATTAGAGCTTATTTCTTCAAAGTGTTTTCTTAAAGTATGTGTCACCATTTGAAATATTTTGGCCATTATCTCCCTCAAGGCATTTTGAGGGCAGGTTTCATTTACAGCCCTGCACTACTTGTTCATATGAAGTGACCATTAGCTCAGGCTTTTAACCTGCTTTTGCAGGTATCGGCCAAAGAGCGGCAGCCTTTCTACGTTCCCCATGCTCGTACTAGGGAAACAGACCTACCGGCCAGTGGTGTTCTTCGGTTATAAATTAGAGTGCAATGTGCCCGGATAAACCCACAAATGTTGATGTCTCCTTGCTTCTGTTTGTTTTAAATTTAATTTATATTTATTATTAGAGTAATATTCCATTGTGTACGTGGACCACTTCTTCTTGGTTCATTCCTCGGTTGATGGACATTTTCATTGCTTCCAAGTGCTGGCTATGGTAAATCTTGCTGGCGTACAGGTTTGCCAGCCTGTGACTTTTTGATTCTCATTTTCTCAGGTGATAGGCCAAGAAGTGATTGTGATTGATTGACTGGTAGCTCAATGTTTCCCTTTTCAAAGCACCTACATTGTGTTTTCATTAGTGGCTCTTTACATGCCCCACCTTACAACCGAGGGTACGCATTTCTCCGCACTCCCTTCACCGTTTATTTTTTCCAGCATTATTCCTAATGGCCATTCTGACCGCTGTGAGCTGATAGGTTTTTGTAATATGGGTATGCAAATCATTAAAATTTTTAAAATTCATCATATTCCTATGCCTTTTTGTTTTCTCTTAAAAGAAAAAACCGTGAGTACAATATAGCTCTTGAAATTCTCTTCTTCGAAGGTTGCCCTCTCCTGAAGTTTTTGGTCGATTTTTGACCCCAGAAATTTTCTGGAGGGCACGTGCCATTTACAGAACTGCAAGTTGGTGAAAATTTAGTCACCTTTTGCAGTGGGTTCAAAGCTGCTGTTTTGGGAAACGGCCACAAGGAGGTAGCATTTCTCCATTCCCCAATCTGCGAACTAGGGCAGCAGAGCCTTTCTGGAAGTCATTGTCCTAGGTTGTAAATTAGAATGGAATTTGCCAGGAGAAATCCCCATATGTTTTTGTCTCATTACTTCTTCTTGGTTTTTAAAATTTTTTTAATCTGGGTAAAGTTTAGAATATTGTTTGTCCTAGGTGTACACAATCTGGTTCATTTGTACATTATGTATGTCTATTAATGTACAGATGCTCTTCCCATGTAAAGTATTAGTGTTCTGTCGACCTCCCTTGTTATATATTCGGTCTTTTTGATACATGTATATAATATGTATTTGTATATGTATAGTAACACTTATCTTCATTTCTCAATTTCCCCCCTCCTTTCCTTTTCGATGAGCATAGTTTGTTTTCTAAGCCTGTGAGTGTCTTTCTCTTTGGAAATATGTTCATCTGTGTCAGTTATTAGAGAATGCCATAAGTGATAATATAGGATATAGGTCTTTTGCTTTCCGACCTACTTCATGTTTTTTGATTATCTCCAGGCTCATGTATGGTGCCCCAAAGAGCAGTGCTTCAATATTTTCCATGGTTAATATTCCATTGTGTACATGGACCACTTCTTCTTGTTGCATTCCTCTGTTGATGGACATTTTCATTGCTTCCAAGTGTTGCCTATGGTAAATATTGCTGGAGTGCAGGATTGCCAGCCTGTGATTTTTTTTTTTTCCAGCCTGTGATTATTGATTTTCATTTTCTCAGGTGATAGACCCAGCAGTGGGTATGATTGATTGACTGGTATGGTAGCTCAACGTTTACCTTTTCAAGGCACCTCAATTGTGCTTTCATTAGTGGCTCTTACCACGTCCCCCTTATAATCGAGGGTACGCATTTCTCCACAATCACGTCAGCATTTATTGTTTGCAGCATTTTTGTTGATGGGCATTCTGACTGGTGTGAGCTGACAGGCTTTTGTAATTTGGGTTTACATGTCTGTAAAAATTCCTACAATTCATCATTTTTCCACGCCTTTTTCTTTTCTGTTAAAAGAAAAAAGAAAAAAAGTGTTAGTATTATATACCTCTTCAAATATTCTTTTTGAAAGGTTGCACCCTAGAATTTTTGGTCGATTTTCGACCTCAGTATTTTTTGGAGGGCAGGTGTCATTTACAGAACTGCAATTGGTGAATATTTAGTGACCTTTTGAAGTTGCTTTAAAGCTGCTGTTGTGGGAAACGGCCACAAGGATGCAGCATTTCTCCATTCCCAAATCTGGGTACTAGGGCAGCAGAGCCGTTCTGGAAGTCGTTTGCCTAGGTTGTAAATTTGAATGGAATGTGCCAGGAAAACCCCCCATAAGTTTATGTCTCATTACTCCTAGTTCGTTGTTTTAATTTTTTCAATTGGGGTAATGGTTAGAATGTTGCTTGTGCAAGGTGTACACACTCTGGTTCATCTACATATCCTATATGCCTATTTATGTAGAGATTCTCTTCCCGTGTAAATTATTACAGAGTGTTCCGTAAACCTTCCTTGCTATATGGTCGGTCTCTTTGATATATGCATATAATATGTATTTGTATACACATGGTAACGCTAATCTTCATTTATCCATTCCCCCCACCTTTCCTTTTAGATAAGCATAGTTTTTTTAATAAGTCTGTGATTGACTTTCTCTGTGGAAATATGTTCATTTGTGTCAGTTATTAGATAACGCCTATAAGTGATATCATAGGATATAGGACTTTTGCTTTCCGACTTACCTCATGTTCTGTGATTATCTCCAAGATCATCTATGGTGCCTCAAAGAGCAGTGTTTCATTGTTTTCCATGGCTAGTATTCATTGTGTACATGGACCACTTCTTCTTTATCCTTTCATCTGTTGATGGACATTTTGGTTGCTTCACTCTCTTGTCTATTGTGAATAAGGCTGAAGTGCAGATTTTGCAGCCCGGGTCTTCTTCATTCTGGTCTTCTCAGGTGAGAGGCCCATTGGTGCGCCTGCTGGATTGAATGGTACCTCAATTTTTCCTTTTAAACGCAGCTCCTTTCTGTTCTCATTATTAGCGTTTAACCCTTTTACATCTCACCAGCAGCTAGAGGGTACACAGTTCTCTAAAACCTCTTCTGCGTTTATTGTTTGTAGACTTTTTTCCAATGATCAGTCGACTGGTGTGAGTTGAAAACTTTTTGTAGATTAGATTGCATGAGTCTAATACTTCCTGAGGTTGAGCTTTTATCCATTTTCCTTTCTTTAAAAAGAGAGTGAGTAAAACTTGCCTCTTCATAGTAACTTCTTCAAAATTCTGCCTGTTTTGAATTTTCTTTATCCATTCCCTACCTCAGCACAATTTTGAGGGCAGGTGTCCTTTACAGCCTTGAGTCATTTTGAATGGCAAGTGACCATTAGCTGTGGGTTAAAAGCTGCTCTTGCGGGAATTGGCCACAAGGCGGCAGCATTTCTCCTTTACCAAATCTGGTTAATAGGGCAACAGAGCCTTACTGGAAGTGGTGTTCTAGGTTGTAAATTAGAATGGAATGTGCGAGGAAAAATCCCTTTAAGTTTATGTCTCATTACTTCTTGTTGGTATTTTTAACTTAATTTTTATTTTTTGTCACAGCAAACTTGATTACAATGTTTTGTTTGTTCTAGGTGTGCAAGATGTGGTTCTTTCACACATATACATATATCTATTCCTCTTCGGATCCTTTTCCCATGTAGGTTATGACACAATGTTGAGTAGTCTTCTCTTGGTATTGCGTAGGTCTTTGGTGATTATATATTTCACATGTGTTTGTATCTCTCTGTTAACCTCAATATGGTCATGTATCCAATCCTCACACCTTACTATTTGGTGAACCATAAGTTTTTTTATTGATTCTTTGATAGTGTTTCTCTGTGGAAATATCTTTGTTTGTATCATTTTTTAGGTAACCCCTATATGTGATATGATAGGATATGTGTCTTTTGCTTTTTCACTTACTCCAAGTTGCGTGATTACTTCTAGACTCATCTATAGTGCTGCAAATGGCATTGTTTCATTTTTTCACTAGATCATATTCCATCTGTACAGGTAGAAGTTGTTCTTTGTCCACCCATCTGTCGGTGGACTTTTTGGTTACTTCCATATCTTGGCTACTGTAACACTATGCAATGCTGATTTGCGTGCCTGTGTCCTTCCAATTCTGTCTTCTTAGTTTATAGGTCCAGGAATAGGTCTGCTGGATCATATGGTAGCTCAATGTTTACCTTTTAAAGGCACCTCTATTCTGTTCACCTTAGTGGCTCTTTCCAGGTTACGTCCCACTTAAAGTGGAGGGTATGTATTTCTTCCCAGCACCTTCAGCATTTATTCTTTGCAGTTTTTGCTGATGGTTATTCTGAGTGGTGTGAGCTGATACCTCTTTGTGGTTGAATTTGCATGAGTCTCATAATGCATTGAAATTGCGCTTTAAGACATATCCTTTTTATTTTTCCAGCTGTGATTAGAGCTTATTTCTTCAAAGTGTTTTCTTAAAGTATGTGTCACCATTTGAAATATTTTGGCCATTATCTCCCTCAAGGCATTTTGAGGGCAGGTTTCATTTACAGCCCTGCACTACTTGTTCATATGAAGTGACCATTAGCTCAGGCTTTTAACCTGCTTTTGCAGGTATCGGCCAAAGAGCGGCAGCCTTTCTACGTTCCCCATGCTCGTACTAGGGAAACAGACCTACCGGCCAGTGGTGTTCTTCGGTTATAAATTAGAGTGCAATGTGCCCGGATAAACCCACAAATGTTGATGTCTCCTTGCTTCTGTTTGTTTTAAATTTAATTTATATTTATTATTAGAGTAATATTCCATTGTGTACGTGGACCACTTCTTCTTGGTTCATTCCTCGGTTGATGGACATTTTCATTGCTTCCAAGTGCTGGCTATGGTAAATCTTGCTGGCGTACAGGTTTGCCAGCCTGTGACTTTTTGATTCTCATTTTCTCAGGTGATAGGCCAAGAAGTGATTGTGATTGATTGACTGGTAGCTCAATGTTTCCCTTTTCAAAGCACCTACATTGTGTTTTCATTAGTGGCTCTTTACATGCCCCACCTTACAACCGAGGGTACGCATTTCTCCGCACTCCCTTCACCGTTTATTTTTTCCAGCATTATTCCTAATGGCCATTCTGACCGCTGTGAGCTGATAGGTTTTTGTAATATGGGTATGCAAATCATTAAAATTTTTAAAATTCATCATATTCCTATGCCTTTTTGTTTTCTCTTAAAAGAAAAAACCGTGAGTACAATATAGCTCTTGAAATTCTCTTCTTCGAAGGTTGCCCTCTCCTGAAGTTTTTGGTCGATTTTTGACCCCAGAAATTTTCTGGAGGGCACGTGCCATTTACAGAACTGCAAGTTGGTGAAAATTTAGTCACCTTTTGCAGTGGGTTCAAAGCTGCTGTTTTGGGAAACGGCCACAAGGAGGTAGCATTTCTCCATTCCCCAATCTGCGAACTAGGGCAGCAGAGCCTTTCTGGAAGTCATTGTCCTAGGTTGTAAATTAGAATGGAATTTGCCAGGAGAAATCCCCATATGTTTTTGTCTCATTACTTCTTCTTGGTTTTTAAAATTTTTTTAATCTGGGTAAAGTTTAGAATATTGTTTGTCCTAGGTGTACACAATCTGGTTCATTTGTACATTATGTATGTCTATTAATGTACAGATGCTCTTCCCATGTAAAGTATTAGTGTTCTGTCGACCTCCCTTGTTATATATTCGGTCTTTTTGATACATGTATATAATATGTATTTGTATATGTATAGTAACACTTATCTTCATTTCTCAATTTCCCCCTCCTTTCCTTTTCGATGAGCATAGTTTGTTTTCTAAGCCTGTGAGTGTCTTTCTCTTTGGAAATATGTTCATCTGTGTCAGTTATTAGAGAATGCCATAAGTGATAATATAGGATATAGGTCTTTTGCTTTCCGACCTACTTCATGTTTTTTGATTATCTCCAGGCTCATGTATGGTGCCCCAAAGAGCAGTGCTTCAATATTTTCCATGGTTAATATTCCATTGTGTACATGGACCACTTCTTCTTGTTGCATTCCTCTGTTGATGGACATTTTCGTTGCTTCCAAGTGTTGCCTATGGTAAATATTGCTGGAGTGCAGGATTGCCAGCCTGTGATTTTTTTTTTTCCAGCCTGTGATTATTGATTTTCATTTTCTCAGGTGATAGACCCAGCAGTGGGTATGATTGATTGACTGGTATGGTAGCTCAACGTTTACCTTTTCAAGGCACCTCAATTGTGCTTTCATTAGTGGCTCTTACCACGTCCCCCTTATAATCGAGGGTACGCATTTCTCCACAATCACGTCAGCATTTATTGTTTGCAGCATTTTTGTTGATGGGCATTCTGACTGGTGTGAGCTGACAGGCTTTTGTAATTTGGGTTTACATGTCTGTAAAAATTCCTACAATTCATCATTTTTCCACGCCTTTTTCTTTTCTGTTAAAAGAAAAAAGAAAAAAAGTGTTAGTATTATATACCTCTTCAAATATTCTTTTTGAAAGGTTGCACCCTAGAATTTTTGGTCGATTTTCGACCTCAGTATTTTTTGGAGGGCAGGTGTCATTTACAGAACTGCAATTGGTGAATATTTAGTGACCTTTTGAAGTTGCTTTAAAGCTGCTGTTGTGGGAAACGGCCACAAGGATGCAGCATTTCTCCATTCCCAAATCTGGGTACTAGGGCAGCAGAGCCGTTCTGGAAGTCGTTTGCCTAGGTTGTAAATTTGAATGGAATGTGCCAGGAAAACCCCCCATAAGTTTATGTCTCATTACTCCTAGTTCGTTGTTTTAATTTTTTCAATTGGGGTAATGGTTAGAATGTTGCTTGTGCAAGGTGTACACACTCTGGTTCATCTACATATCCTATATGCCTATTTATGTAGAGATTCTCTTCCCGTGTAAATTATTACAGAGTGTTCCGTAAACCTTCCTTGCTATATGGTCGGTCTCTTTGATATATGCATATAATATGTATTTGTATACACATGGTAACGCTAATCTTCATTTATCCATTCCCCCCACCTTTCCTTTTAGATAAGCATAGTTTTTTTAATAAGTCTGTGATTGACTTTCTCTGTGGAAATATGTTCATTTGTGTCAGTTATTAGATAACGCCTATAAGTGATATCATAGGATATAGGACTTTTGCTTTCCGACTTACCTCATGTTCTGTGATTATCTCCAAGATCATCTATGGTGCCTCAAAGAGCAGTGTTTCATTGTTTTCCATGGCTAGTATTCATTGTGTACATGGACCACTTCTTCTTTATCCTTTCATCTGTTGATGGATATTTTGGTTGCTTCACTCTCTTGTCTATTGTGAATAAGGCTGAAGTGCAGATTTTGCAGCCCGGGTCTTCTTCATTCTGGTCTTCTCAGGTGAGAGGCCCATTGGTGCGCCTGCTGGATTGAATGGTACATCATTTTTTCCTTTTAAACGCAGCTCCTTTCTGTTCTCATTATTAGCGTTTAACCCTTTTACATCTCACCAGCAGCTAGAGGGTACACAGTTCTCTAAAACCTCTTCTGCGTTTATTGTTTGTAGACTTTTTTCCAATGATCAGTCGACTGGTGTGAGTTGAAAACTTTTTGTAGATTAGATTGCATGAGTCTAATACTTCCTGAGGTTGAGCTTTTATCCATTTTCCTTTCTTTAAAAAGAGAGTGAGTAAAACTTGCCTCTTCATAGTAACTTCTTCAAAATTCTGCCTGTTTTGAATTTTCTTTATCCATTCCCTACCTCAGCACAATTTTGAGGGCAGGTGTCCTTTACAGCCTTGAGTCATTTTGAATGGCAAGTGACCATTAGCTGTGGGTTAAAAGCTGCTCTTGCGGGAATTGGCCACAAGGCGGCAGCATTTCTCCTTTACCAAATCTGGTTAATAGGGCAACAGAGCCTTACTGGAAGTGGTGTTCTAGGTTGTAAATTAGAATGGAATGTGCGAGGAAAAAGCCCTTTAAGTTTATATCTCATTACTTCTTGTTGGTATTTTTAACTTAATTTTTATTTTTTGTCACAGCAAACTTGATTACAATGTTTTGTTTGTTCTAGGTGTGCAAGATGTGGTTCTTTCACACATATACATATATCTATTCCTCTTCGGATCCTTTTCCCATGTAGGTTATGACACAATGTTGAGTAGTCTTCTCTTGGTATTGCGTAGGTCTTTGGTGATTATATATTTCACATGTGTTTGTATCTCTCTGTTAACCTCAATATGGTCATGTATCCAATCCTCACACCTTACTATTTGGTGAACCATAAGTTTTTTTATTGATTCTTTGATAGTGTTTCTCTGTGGAAATATCTTTGTTTGTATCATTTTTTAGGTAACCCCTATATGTGATATGATAGGATATGTGTCTTTTGCTTTTTCACTTACTCCAAGTTGCGTGATTACTTCTAGACTCATCTATAGTGCTGCAAATGGCATTGTTTCATTTTTTCACTAGATCATATTCCATCTGTACAGGTAGAAGTTGTTCTTTGTCCACCCATCTGTCGGTGGACTTTTTGGTTACTTCCATATCTTGGCTACTGTAACACTATGCAATGCCGATTTGCGTGCCTGTGTCCTTCCAATTCTGTCTTCTTAGTTTATAGGTCCAGGAATCGGTCTGCTGGATCATATGGTAGCTCAATGTTTACCTTTTAAAGGCACCTCTATTCTGTTCACCTTAGTGGCTCTTTCCAGGTTACGTCCCACTTAAAGTGGAGGGTATGTATTTCTTCCCAGCACCTTCAGCATTTATTCTTTGCAGTTTTTGCTGATGGTTATTCTGAGTGGTGTGAGCTGATACCTCTTTGTGGTTGAATTTGCATGAGTCTCATAATGCATTGAAATTGCGCTTTAAGACATATCCTTTTTATTTTTCCAGCTGTGATTAGAGCTTATTTCTTCAAAGTGTTTTCTTAAAGTATGTGTCACCATTTGAAATATTTTGGCCATTATCTCCCTCAAGGCATTTTGAGGGCAGGTTTCATTTACAGCCCTGCACTACTTGTTCATATGAAGTGACCATTAGCTCAGGCTTTTAACCTGCTTTTGCAGGTATCGGCCAAAGAGCGGCAGCCTTTCTACGTTCCCCATGCTCGTACTAGGGAAACAGACCTACCGGCCAGTGGTGTTCTTCGGTTATAAATTAGAGTGCAATGTGCCCGGATAAACCCACAAATGTTGATGTCTCCTTGCTTCTGTTTGTTTTAAATTTAATTTATATTTATTATTAGAGTAATATTCCATTGTGTACGTGGACCACTTCTTCTTGGTTCATTCCTCGGTTGATGGACATTTTCATTGCTTCCAAGTGCTGGCTATGGTAAATCTTGCTGGCGTACAGGTTTGCCAGCCTGTGACTTTTTGATTCTCATTTTCTCAGGTGATAGGCCAAGAAGTGATTGTGATTGATTGACTGGTAGCTCAATGTTTCCCTTTTCAAAGCACCTACATTGTGTTTTCATTAGTGGCTCTTTACATGCCCCACCTTACAACCGAGGGTACGCATTTCTCCGCACTCCCTTCACCGTTTATTTTTTCCAGCATTATTCCTAATGGCCATTCTGACCGCTGTGAGCTGATAGGTTTTTGTAATATGGGTATGCAAATCATTAAAATTTTTAAAATTCATCATATTCCTATGCCTTTTTGTTTTCTCTTAAAAGAAAAAACCGTGAGTACAATATAGCTCTTGAAATTCTCTTCTTCGAAGGTTGCCCTCTCCTGAAGTTTTTGGTCGATTTTTGACCCCAGAAATTTTCTGGAGGGCACGTGCCATTTACAGAACTGCAAGTTGGTGAAAATTTAGTCACCTTTTGCAGTGGGTTCAAAGCTGCTGTTTTGGGAAACGGCCACAAGGAGGTAGCATTTCTCCATTCCCCAATCTGCGAACTAGGGCAGCAGAGCCTTTCTGGAAGTCATTGTCCTAGGTTGTAAATTAGAATGGAATTTGCCAGGAGAAATCCCCATATGTTTTTGTCTCATTACTTCTTCTTGGTTTTTAAAATTTTTTTAATCTGGGTAAAGTTTAGAATATTGTTTGTCCTAGGTGTACACAATCTGGTTCATTTGTACATTATGTATGTCTATTAATGTACAGATGCTCTTCCCATGTAAAGTATTAGTGTTCTGTCGACCTCCCTTGTTATATATTCGGTCTTTTTGATACATGTATATAATATGTATTTGTATATGTATAGTAACACTTATCTTCATTTCTCAATTTCCCCCCTCCTTTCCTTTTCGATGAGCATAGTTTGTTTTCTAAGCCTGTGAGTGTCTTTCTCTTTGGAAATATGTTCATCTGTGTCAGTTATTAGAGAATGCCATAAGTGATAATATAGGATATAGGTCTTTTGCTTTCCGACCTACTTCATGTTTTTTGATTATCTCCAGGCTCATGTATGGTGCCCCAAAGAGCAGTGCTTCAATATTTTCCATGGTTAATATTCCATTGTGTACATGGACCACTTCTTCTTGTTGCATTCCTCTGTTGATGGACATTTTCATTGCTTCCAAGTGTTGCCTATGGTAAATATTGCTGGAGTGCAGGATTGCCAGCCTGTGATTTTTTTTTTTCCAGCCTGTGATTATTGATTTTCATTTTCTCAGGTGATAGACCCAGCAGTGGGTATGATTGATTGACTAGTATGGTAGCTCAACGTTTACCTTTTCAAGGCACCTCAATTGTGCTTTCATTAGTGGCTCTTACCACGTCCCCCTTATAATCGAGGGTACGCATTTCTCCACAATCACGTCAGCATTTATTGTTTGCAGCATTTTTGTTGATGGGCATTCTGACTGGTGTGAGCTGACAGGCTTTTGTAATTTGGGTTTACATGTCTGTAAAAATTCCTACAATTCATCATTTTTCCACGCCTTTTTCTTTTCTGTTAAAAGAAAAAAGAAAAAAAGTGTTAGTATTATATACCTCTTCAAATATTCTTTTTGAAAGGTTGCACCCTAGAATTTTTGGTCGATTTTCGACCTCAGTATTTTTTGGAGGGCAGGTGTCATTTACAGAACTGCAATTGGTGAATATTTAGTGACCTTTTGAAGTTGCTTTAAAGCTGCTGTTGTGGGAAACGGCCACAAGGATGCAGCATTTCTCCATTCCCAAATCTGGGTACTAGGGCAGCAGAGCCGTTCTGGAAGTCGTTTGCCTAGGTTGTAAATTTGAATGGAATGTGCCAGGAAAACCCCCCATAAATTTATGTCTCATTACTCCTAGTTCGTTGTTTTAATTTTTTCAATTGGGGTAATGGTTAGAATGTTGCTTGTGCAAGGTGTACACACTCTGGTTCATCTACATATCCTATATGCCTATTTATGTAGAGATTCTCTTCCCGTGTAAATTATTACAGAGTGTTCCGTAAACCTTCCTTGCTATATGGTCGGTCTCTTTGATATATGCATATAATATGTATTTGTATACACATGGTAACGCTAATCTTCATTTATCCATTCCCCCCACCTTTCCTTTTAGATAAGCATAGTTTTTTTAATAAGTCTGTGATTGACTTTCTCTGTGGAAATATGTTCATTTGTGTCAGTTATTAGATAACGCCTATAAGTGATATCATAGGATATAGGACTTTTGCTTTCCGACTTACCTCATGTTCTGTGATTATCTCCAAGATCATCTATGGTGCCTCAAAGAGCAGTGTTTCATTGTTTTCCATGGCTAGTATTCATTGTGTACATGGACCACTTCTTCTTTATCCTTTCATCTGTTGATGGACATTTTGGTTGCTTCACTCTCTTGTCTATTGTGAATAAGGCTGAAGTGCAGATTTTGCAGCCCGGGTCTTCTTCATTCTGGTCTTCTCAGGTGAGAGGCCCATTGGTGTGCCTGCTGGATTGAATGGTACCTCAATTTTTCCTTTTAAACGCAGCTCCTTTCTGTTCTCATTATTAGCGTTTAACCCTTTTACATCTCACCAGCAGCTAGAGGGTACACAGTTCTCTAAAACCTCTTCTGCGTTTATTGTTTGTAGACTTTTTTCCAATGATCAGTCGACTGGTGTGAGTTGAAAACTTTTTGTAGATTAGATTGCATGAGTCTAATACTTCCTGAGGTTGAGCTTTTATCCATTTTCCTTTCTTTAAAAAGAGAGTGAGTAAAACTTGCCTCTTCATAGTAACTTCTTCAAAATTCTGCCTGTTTTGAATTTTCTTTATCCATTCCCTACCTCAGCACAATTTTGAGGGCAGGTGTCCTTTACAGCCTTGAGTCATTTTGAATGGCAAGTGACCATTAGCTGTGGGTTAAAAGCTGCTCTTGTGGGAATTGGCCACAAGGCGGCAGCATTTCTCCTTTACCAAATCTGGTTAATAGGGCAACAGAGCCTTACTGGAAGTGGTGTTCTAGGTTGTAAATTAGAATGGAATGTGCGAGGAAAAAGCCCTTTAAGTTTATGTCTCATTACTTCTTGTTGGTATTTTTAACTTAATTTTTATTTTTTGTCACAGCAAACTTGATTACAATGTTTTGTTTGTTCTAGGTGTGCAAGATGTGGTTCTTTCACACATATACATATATCTATTCCTCTTCGGATCCTTTTCCCATGTAGGTTATGACACAATGTTGAGTAGTCTTCTCTTGGTATTGCGTAGGTCTTTGGTGATTATATATTTCACATGTGTTTGTATCTCTCTGTTAACCTCAATATGGTCATGTATCCAATCCTCACACCTTACTATTTGGTGAACCATAAGTTTTTTTATTGATTCTTTGATAGTGTTTCTCTGTGGAAATATCTTTGTTTGTATCATTTTTTAGGTAACCCCTATATGTGATATGATAGGATATGTGTCTTTTGCTTTTTCACTTACTCCAAGTTGCGTGATTACTTCTAGACTCATCTATAGTGCTGCAAATGGCATTGTTTCATTTTTTCACTAGATCATATTCCATCTGTACAGGTAGAAGTTGTTCTTTGTCCACCCATCTGTCGGTGGACTTTTTGGTTACTTCCATATCTTGGCTACTGTAACACTATGCAATGCCGATTTGCGTGCCTGTGTCCTTCCAATTCTGTCTTCTTAGTTTATAGGTCCAGGAATCGGTCTGCTGGATCATATGGTAGCTCAATGTTTACCTTTTAAAGGCACCTCTATTCTGTTCACCTTAGTGGCTCTTTCCAGGTTACGTCCCACTTAAAGTGGAGGGTATGTATTTCTTCCCAGCACCTTCAGCATTTATTCTTTGCAGTTTTTGCTGATGGTTATTCTGAGTGGTGTGAGCTGATACCTCTTTGTGGTTGAATTTGCATGAGTCTCATAATGCATTGAAATTGCGCTTTAAGACATATCCTTTTTATTTTTCCAGCTGTGATTAGAGCTTATTTCTTCAAAGTGTTTTCTTAAAGTATGTGTCACCATTTGAAATATTTTGGCCATTATCTCCCTCAAGGCATTTTGAGGGCAGGTTTCATTTACAGCCCTGCACTACTTGTTCATATGAAGTGACCATTAGCTCAGGCTTTTAACCTGCTTTTGCAGGTATCGGCCAAAGAGCGGCAGCCTTTCTACGTTCCCCATGCTCGTACTAGGGAAACAGACCTACCGGCCAGTGGTGTTCTTCGGTTATAAATTAGAGTGCAATGTGCCCGGATAAACCCACAAATGTTGATGTCTCCTTGCTTCTGTTTGTTTTAAATTTAATTTATATTTATTATTAGAGTAATATTCCATTGTGTACGTGGACCACTTCTTCTTGGTTCATTCCTCGGTTGATGGACATTTTCATTGCTTCCAAGTGCTGGCTATGGTAAATCTTGCTGGCGTACAGGTTTGCCAGCCTGTGACTTTTTGATTCTCATTTTCTCAGGTGATAGGCCAAGAAGTGATTGTGATTGATTGACTGGTAGCTCAATGTTTCCCTTTTCAAAGCACCTACATTGTGTTTTCATTAGTGGCTCTTTACATGCCCCACCTTACAACCGAGGGTACGCATTTCTCCGCACTCCCTTCACCGTTTATTTTTTCCAGCATTATTCCTAATGGCCATTCTGACCGCTGTGAGCTGATAGGTTTTTGTAATATGGGTATGCAAATCATTAAAATTTTTAAAATTCATCATATTCCTATGCCTTTTTGTTTTCTCTTAAAAGAAAAAACCGTGAGTACAATATAGCTCTTGAAATTCTCTTCTTCGAAGGTTGCCCTCTCCTGAAGTTTTTGGTCGATTTTTGACCCCAGAAATTTTCTGGAGGGCACGTGCCATTTACAGAACTGCAAGTTGGTGAAAATTTAGTCACCTTTTGCAGTGGGTTCAAAGCTGCTGTTTTGGGAAACGGCCACAAGGAGGTAGCATTTCTCCATTCCCCAATCTGGGAACTAGGGCAGCAGAGCCTTTCTGGAAGTCATTGTCCTAGGTTGTAAATTAGAATGGAATTTGCCAGGAGAAATCCCCATATGTTTTTGTCTCATTACTTCTTCTTGGTTTTTAAAATTTTTTTAATCTGGGTAAAGTTTAGAATATTGTTTGTCCTAGGTGTACACAATCTGGTTCATTTGTACATTATGTATGTCTATTAATGTACAGATGCTCTTCCCATGTAAAGTATTAGTGTTCTGTCGACCTCCCTTGTTATATATTCGGTCTTTTTGATACATGTATATAATATGTATTTGTATATGTATAGTAACACTTATCTTCATTTCTCAATTTCCCCCCTCCTTTCCTTTTCGATGAGCATAGTTTGTTTTCTAAGCCTGTGAGTGTCTTTCTCTTTGGAAATATGTTCATCTGTGTCAGTTATTAGAGAATGCCATAAGTGATAATATAGGATATAGGTCTTTTGCTTTCCGACCTACTTCATGTTTTTTGATTATCTCCAGGCTCATGTATGGTGCCCCAAAGAGCAGTGCTTCAATATTTTCCATGGTTAATATTCCATTGTGTACATGGACCACTTCTTCTTGTTGCATTCCTCTGTTGATGGACATTTTCATTGCTTCCAAGTGTTGCCTATGGTAAATATTGCTGGAGTGCAGGATTGCCAGCCTGTGATTTTTTTTTTTTCCAGCCTGTGATTATTGATTTTCATTTTCTCAGGTGATAGACCCAGCAGTGGGTATGATTGATTGACTGGTATGGTAGCTCAACGTTTACCTTTTCAAGGCACCTCAATTGTGCTTTCATTAGTGGCTCTTACCACGTCCCCCTTATAATCGAGGGTACGCATTTTTCCACAATCACGTCAGCATTTATTGTTTGCAGCATTTTTGTTGATGGGCATTCTGACTGGTGTGAGCTGACAGGCTTTTGTAATTTGGGTTTACATGTCTGTAAAAATTCCTACAATTCATCATTTTTCCACGCCTTTTTCTTTTCTGTTAAAAGAAAAAAGAAAAAAAGTGTTAGTATTATATACCTCTTCAAATATTCTTTTTGAAAGGTTGCACCCTAGAATTTTTGGTCGATTTTCGACCTCAGTATTTTTTGGAGGGCAGGTGTCATTTACAGAACTGCAATTGGTGAATATTTAGTGACCTTTTGAAGTTGCTTTAAAGCTGCTGTTGTGGGAAACGGCCACAAGGATGCAGCATTTCTCCATTCCCAAATCTGGGTACTAGGGCAGCAGAGCCGTTCTGGAAGTCGTTTGCCTAGGTTGTAAATTTGAATGGAATGTGCCAGGAAAACCCCCCATAAGTTTATGTCTCATTACTCCTAGTTCGTTGTTTTAATTTTTTCAATTGGGGTAATGGTTAGAATGTTGCTTGTGCAAGGTGTACACACTCTGGTTCATCTACATATCCTATATGCCTATTTATGTAGAGATTCTCTTCCCGTGTAAATTATTACAGAGTGTTCCGTAAACCTTCCTTGCTATATGGTCGGTCTCTTTGATATATGCATATAATATGTATTTGTATACACATGGTAACGCTAATCTTCATTTATCCATTCCCCCCACCTTTCCTTTTAGATAAGCATAGTTTTTTTAATAAGTCTGTGATTGACTTTCTCTGTGGAAATATGTTCATTTGTGTCAGTTATTAGATAACGCCTATAAGTGATATCATAGGATATAGGACTTTTGCTTTCCGACTTACCTCATGTTCTGTGATTATCTCCAAGATCATCTATGGTGCCTCAAAGAGCAGTGTTTCATTGTTTTCCATGGCTAGTATTCATTGTGTACATGGACCACTTCTTCTTTATCCTTTCATCTGTTGATGGACATTTTGGTTGCTTCACTCTCTTGTCTATTGTGAATAAGGCTGAAGTGCAGATTTTGCAGCCCGGGTCTTCTTCATTCTGGTCTTCTCAGGTGAGAGGCCCATTGGTGTGCCTGCTGGATTGAATGGTACCTCAATTTTTCCTTTTAAACGCAGCTCCTTTCTGTTCTCATTATTAGCGTTTAACCCTTTTACATCTCACCAGCAGCTAGAGGGTACACAGTTCTCTAAAACCTCTTCTGCGTTTATTGTTTGTAGACTTTTTTCCAATGATCAGTCGACTGGTGTGAGTTGAAAACTTTTTGTAGATTAGATTGCATGAGTCTAATACTTCCTGAGGTTGAGCTTTTATCCATTTTCCTTTCTTTAAAAAGAGAGTGAGTAAAACTTGCCTCTTCATAGTAACTTCTTCAAAATTCTGCCTGTTTTGAATTTTCTTTATCCATTCCCTACCTCAGCACAATTTTGAGGGCAGGTGTCCTTTACAGCCTTGAGTCATTTTGAATGGCAAGTGACCATTAGCTGTGGGTTAAAAGCTGCTCTTGTGGGAATTGGCCACAAGGCGGCAGCATTTCTCCTTTACCAAATCTGGTTAATAGGGCAACAGAGCCTTACTGGAAGTGGTGTTCTAGGTTGTAAATTAGAATGGAATGTGCGAGGAAAAAGCCCTTTAAGTTTATGTCTCATTACTTCTTGTTGGTATTTTTAACTTAATTTTTATTTTTTGTCACAGCAAACTTGATTACAATGTTTTGTTTGTTCTAGGTGTGCAAGATGTGGTTCTTTCACACATATACATATATCTATTCCTCTTCGGATCCTTTTCCCATGTAGGTTATGACACAATGTTGAGTAGTCTTCTCTTGGTATTGCGTAGGTCTTTGGTGATTATATATTTCACATGTGTTTGTATCTCTCTGTTAACCTCAATATGGTCATGTATCCAATCCTCACACCTTACTATTTGGTGAACCATAAGTTTTTTTATTGATTCTTTGATAGTGTTTCTCTGTGGAAATATCTTTGTTTGTATCATTTTTTAGGTAACCCCTATATGTGATATGATAGGATATGTGTCTTTTGCTTTTTCACTTACTCCAAGTTGCGTGATTACTTCTAGACTCATCTATAGTGCTGCAAATGGCATTGTTTCATTTTTTCACTAGATCATATTCCATCTGTACAGGTAGAAGTTGTTCTTTGTCCACCCATCTGTCGGTGGACTTTTTGGTTACTTCCATATCTTGGCTACTGTAACACTATGCAATGCCGATTTGCGTGCCTGTGTCCTTCCAATTCTGTCTTCTTAGTTTATAGGTCCAGGAATCGGTCTGCTGGATCATATGGTAGCTCAATGTTTACCTTTTAAAGGCACCTCTATTCTGTTCACCTTAGTGGCTCTTTCCAGGTTACGTCCCACTTAAAGTGGAGGGTATGTATTTCTTCCCAGCACCTTCAGCATTTATTCTTTGCAGTTTTTGCTGATGGTTATTCTGAGTGGTGTGAGCTGATACCTCTTTGTGGTTGAATTTGCATGAGTCTCATAATGCATTGAAATTGCGCTTTAAGACATATCCTTTTTATTTTTCCAGCTGTGATTAGAGCTTATTTCTTCAAAGTGTTTTCTTAAAGTATGTGTCACCATTTGAAATATTTTGGCCATTATCTCCCTCAAGGCATTTTGAGGGCAGGTTTCATTTACAGCCCTGCACTACTTGTTCATATGAAGTGACCATTAGCTCAGGCTTTTAACCTGCTTTTGCAGGTATCGGCCAAAGAGCGGCAGCCTTTCTACGTTCCCCATGCTCGTACTAGGGAAACAGACCTACCGGCCAGTGGTGTTCTTCGGTTATAAATTAGAGTGCAATGTGCCCGGATAAACCCACAAATGTTGATGTCTCCTTGCTTCTGTTTGTTTTAAATTTAATTTATATTTATTATTAGAGTAATATTCCATTGTGTACGTGGACCACTTCTTCTTGGTTCATTCCTCGGTTGATGGACATTTTCATTGCTTCCAAGTGCTGGCTATGGTAAATCTTGCTGGCGTACAGGTTTGCCAGCCTGTGACTTTTTGATTCTCATTTTCTCAGGTGATAGGCCAAGAAGTGATTGTGATTGATTGACTGGTAGCTCAATGTTTCCCTTTTCAAAGCACCTACATTGTGTTTTCATTAGTGGCTCTTTACATGCCCCACCTTACAACCGAGGGTACGCATTTCTCCGCACTCCCTTCACCGTTTATTTTTTCCAGCATTATTCCTAATGGCCATTCTGACCGCTGTGAGCTGATAGGTTTTTGTAATATGGGTATGCAAATCATTAAAATTTTTAAAATTCATCATATTCCTATGCCTTTTTGTTTTCTCTTAAAAGAAAAAACCGTGAGTACAATATAGCTCTTGAAATTCTCTTCTTCGAAGGTTGCCCTCTCCTGAAGTTTTTGGTCGATTTTTGACCCCAGAAATTTTCTGGAGGGCACGTGCCATTTACAGAACTGCAAGTTGGTGAAAATTTAGTCACCTTTTGCAGTGGGTTCAAAGCTGCTGTTTTGGGAAACGGCCACAAGGAGGTAGCATTTCTCCATTCCCCAATCTGGGAACTAGGGCAGCAGAGCCTTTCTGGAAGTCATTGTCCTAGGTTGTAAATTAGAATGGAATTTGCCAGGAGAAATCCCCATATGTTTTTGTCTCATTACTTCTTCTTGGTTTTTAAAATTTTTTTAATCTGGGTAAAGTTTAGAATATTGTTTGTCCTAGGTGTACACAATCTGGTTCATTTGTACATTATGTATGTCTATTAATGTACAGATGCTCTTCCCATGTAAAGTATTAGTGTTCTGTCGACCTCCCTTGTTATATATTCGGTCTTTTTGATACATGTATATAATATGTATTTGTATATGTATAGTAACACTTATCTTCATTTCTCAATTTCCCCCCTCCTTTCCTTTTCGATGAGCATAGTTTGTTTTCTAAGCCTGTGAGTGTCTTTCTCTTTGGAAATATGTTCATCTGTGTCAGTTATTAGAGAATGCCATAAGTGATAATATAGGATATAGGTCTTTTGCTTTCCGACCTACTTCATGTTTTTTGATTATCTCCAGGCTCATGTATGGTGCCCCAAAGAGCAGTGCTTCAATATTTTCCATGGTTAATATTCCATTGTGTACATGGACCACTTCTTCTTGTTGCATTCCTCTGTTGATGGACATTTTCATTGCTTCCAAGTGTTGCCTATGGTAAATATTGCTGGAGTGCAGGATTGCCAGCCTGTGATTTTTTTTTTTTCCAGCCTGTGATTATTGATTTTCATTTTCTCAGGTGATAGACCCAGCAGTGGGTATGATTGATTGACTGGTATGGTAGCTCAACGTTTACCTTTTCAAGGCACCTCAATTGTGCTTTCATTAGTGGCTCTTACCACGTCCCCCTTATAATCGAGGGTACGCATTTCTCCACAATCACGTCAGCATTTATTGTTTGCAGCATTTTTGTTGATGGGCATTCTGACTGGTGTGAGCTGACAGGCTTTTGTAATTTGGGTTTACATGTCTGTAAAAATTCCTACAATTCATCATTTTTCCACGCCTTTTTCTTTTCTGTTAAAAGAAAAAAGAAAAAAAGTGTTAGTATTATATACCTCTTCAAATATTCTTTTTGAAAGGTTGCACCCTAGAATTTTTGGTCGATTTTCGACCTCAGTATTTTTTGGAGGGCAGGTGTCATTTACAGAACTGCAATTGGTGAATATTTAGTGACCTTTTGAAGTTGCTTTAAAGCTGCTGTTGTGGGAAACGGCCACAAGGATGCAGCATTTCTCCATTCCCAAATCTGGGTACTAGGGCAGCAGAGCCGTTCTGGAAGTCGTTTGCCTAGGTTGTAAATTTGAATGGAATGTGCCAGGAAAACCCCCCATAAGTTTATGTCTCATTACTCCTAGTTCGTTGTTTTAATTTTTTCAATTGGGGTAATGGTTAGAATGTTGCTTGTGCAAGGTGTACACACTCTGGTTCATCTACATATCCTATATGCCTATTTATGTAGAGATTCTCTTCCCGTGTAAATTATTACAGAGTGTTCCGTAAACCTTCCTTGCTATATGGTCGGTCTCTTTGATATATGCATATAATATGTATTTGTATACACATGGTAACGCTAATCTTCATTTATCCATTCCCCCCACCTTTCCTTTTAGATAAGCATAGTTTTTTTAATAAGTCTGTGATTGACTTTCTCTGTGGAAATATGTTCATTTGTGTCAGTTATTAGATAACGCCTATAAGTGATATCATAGGATATAGGACTTTTGCTTTCCGACTTACCTCATGTTCTGTGATTATCTCCAAGATCATCTATGGTGCCTCAAAGAGCAGTGTTTCATTGTTTTCCATGGCTAGTATTCATTGTGTACATGGACCACTTCTTCTTTATCCTTTCATCTGTTGATGGACATTTTGGTTGCTTCACTCTCTTGTCTATTGTGAATAAGGCTGAAGTGCAGATTTTGCAGCCCGGGTCTTCTTCATTCTGGTCTTCTCAGGTGAGAGGCCCATTGGTGTGCCTGCTGGATTGAATGGTACCTCAATTTTTCCTTTTAAACGCAGCTCCTTTCTGTTCTCATTATTAGCGTTTAACCCTTTTACATCTCACCAGCAGCTAGAGGGTACACAGTTCTCTAAAACCTCTTCTGCGTTTATTGTTTGTAGACTTTTTTCCAATGATCAGTCGACTGGTGTGAGTTGAAAACTTTTTGTAGATTAGATTGCATGAGTCTAATACTTCCTGAGGTTGAGCTTTTATCCATTTTCCTTTCTTTAAAAAGAGAGTGAGTAAAACTTGCCTCTTCATAGTAACTTCTTCAAAATTCTGCCTGTTTTGAATTTTCTTTATCCATTCCCTACCTCAGCACAATTTTGAGGGCAGGTGTCCTTTACAGCCTTGAGTCATTTTGAATGGCAAGTGACCATTAGCTGTGGGTTAAAAGCTGCTCTTGTGGGAATTGGCCACAAGGCGGCAGCATTTCTCCTTTACCAAATCTGGTTAATAGGGCAACAGAGCCTTACTGGAAGTGGTGTTCTAGGTTGTAAATTAGAATGGAATGTGCGAGGAAAAAGCCCTTTAAGTTTATGTCTCATTACTTCTTGTTGGTATTTTTAACTTAATTTTTATTTTTTGTCACAGCAAACTTGATTACAATGTTTTGTTTGTTCTAGGTGTGCAAGATGTGGTTCTTTCACACATATACATATATCTATTCCTCTTCGGATCCTTTTCCCATGTAGGTTATGACACAATGTTGAGTAGTCTTCTCTTGGTATTGCGTAGGTCTTTGGTGATTATATATTTCACATGTGTTTGTATCTCTCTGTTAACCTCAATATGGTCATGTATCCAATCCTCACACCTTACTATTTGGTGAACCATAAGTTTTTTTATTGATTCTTTGATAGTGTTTCTCTGTGGAAATATCTTTGTTTGTATCATTTTTTAGGTAACCCCTATATGTGATATGATAGGATATGTGTCTTTTGCTTTTTCACTTACTCCAAGTTGCGTGATTACTTCTAGACTCATCTATAGTGCTGCAAATGGCATTGTTTCATTTTTTCACTAGATCATATTCCATCTGTACAGGTAGAAGTTGTTCTTTGTCCACCCATCTGTCGGTGGACTTTTTGGTTACTTCCATATCTTGGCTACTGTAACACTATGCAATGCCGATTTGCGTGCCTGTGTCCTTCCAATTCTGTCTTCTTAGTTTATAGGTCCAGGAATCGGTCTGCTGGATCATATGGTAGCTCAATGTTTACCTTTTAAAGGCACCTCTATTCTGTTCACCTTAGTGGCTCTTTCCAGGTTACGTCCCACTTAAAGTGGAGGGTATGTATTTCTTCCCAGCACCTTCAGCATTTATTCTTTGCAGTTTTTGCTGATGGTTATTCTGAGTGGTGTGAGCTGATACCTCTTTGTGGTTGAATTTGCATGAGTCTCATAATGCATTGAAATTGCGCTTTAAGACATATCCTTTTTATTTTTCCAGCTGTGATTAGAGCTTATTTCTTCAAAGTGTTTTCTTAAAGTATGTGTCACCATTTGAAATATTTTGGCCATTATCTCCCTCAAGGCATTTTGAGGGCAGGTTTCATTTACAGCCCTGCACTACTTGTTCATATGAAGTGACCATTAGCTCAGGCTTTTAACCTGCTTTTGCAGGTATCGGCCAAAGAGCGGCAGCCTTTCTACGTTCCCCATGCTCGTACTAGGGAAACAGACCTACCGGCCAGTGGTGTTCTTCGGTTATAAATTAGAGTGCAATGTGCCCGGATAAACCCACAAATGTTGATGTCTCCTTGCTTCTGTTTGTTTTAAATTTAATTTATATTTATTATTAGAGTAATATTCCATTGTGTACGTGGACCACTTCTTCTTGGTTCATTCCTCGGTTGATGGACATTTTCATTGCTTCCAAGTGCTGGCTATGGTAAATCTTGCTGGCGTACAGGTTTGCCAGCCTGTGACTTTTTGATTCTCATTTTCTCAGGTGATAGGCCAAGAAGTGATTGTGATTGATTGACTGGTAGCTCAATGTTTCCCTTTTCAAAGCACCTACATTGTGTTTTCATTAGTGGCTCTTTACATGCCCCACCTTACAACCGAGGGTACGCATTTCTCCGCACTCCCTTCACCGTTTATTTTTTCCAGCATTATTCCTAATGGCCATTCTGACCGCTGTGAGCTGATAGGTTTTTGTAATATGGGTATGCAAATCATTAAAATTTTTAAAATTCATCATATTCCTATGCCTTTTTGTTTTCTCTTAAAAGAAAAAACCGTGAGTACAATATAGCTCTTGAAATTCTCTTCTTCGAAGGTTGCCCTCTCCTGAAGTTTTTGGTCGATTTTTGACCCCAGAAATTTTCTGGAGGGCACGTGCCATTTACAGAACTGCAAGTTGGTGAAAATTTAGTCACCTTTTGCAGTGGGTTCAAAGCTGCTGTTTTGGGAAACGGCCACAAGGAGGTAGCATTTCTCCATTCCCCAATCTGGGAACTAGGGCAGCAGAGCCTTTCTGGAAGTCATTGTCCTAGGTTGTAAATTAGAATGGAATTTGCCAGGAGAAATCCCCATATGTTTTTGTCTCATTACTTCTTCTTGGTTTTTAAAATTTTTTTAATCTGGGTAAAGTTTAGAATATTGTTTGTCCTAGGTGTACACAATCTGGTTCATTTGTACATTATGTATGTCTATTAATGTACAGATGCTCTTCCCATGTAAAGTATTAGTGTTCTGTCGACCTCCCTTGTTATATATTCGGTCTTTTTGATACATGTATATAATATGTATTTGTATATGTATAGTAACACTTATCTTCATTTCTCAATTTCCCCCCTCCTTTCCTTT